>NC_135954.1:10845496-10922996 GCF_053455715.1 Rhinoraja longicauda
TGCCTCTAACGTGTCTAACCCCTTAATAATCTTATACGTTTCGATAAGATCCCCTCTCATCCTAAATTCCAGTGTATACAAGCCTAGTCGCTCCAGTCTTTCAACATATGACAGTCCCGCCATTCCGGGAATTAATCTAGTAAACCTACGCTGCACGCCCTCAATAGCAAGAATATCCTTCCTCAAATTTGGAGAATGTAATGCACAAGGGTGGCAGGGTGGTGTAACGGTAGAGTAGCTGCCTTTCAGCCAATGCAGCGCCAGAGACCCGGGTTCGATCCCGACTACGGGTGCTGTCTGTACGGAGTTTGTACGTTCTCCCCGTGACCTGCCTGGGTTTTGTCTGAGATCTTAAATTTCCTCCCACACTCCAAAGACGTACAGGTATGTAGGTTAATTGGCTTGGTAAATGTAAACATTGTCCCTAGTGGGTGTAGGATAGTGTTACTGTACGGGGATCGCTGGGCGGCACGGACCCTGTGGGCTGAAAGGGCCTGTTTCCGCGCTGTGTCTCTAAACTCTAATCTTTGAAAGGGGTAAGATGCTGATAGCGCCCAAGAGTTTTTCTTTTGGATTACAGTAGCTGCCGAACTCTGTGCACATTATCTATGGCATGGTGGTGCAGCGGTAGAGTTGCTGCCTTAAAGCTCCAGAGTCCAGGGTTCGATCCTGACTACGGGTGCTGTCTGTACGGAGTTTGTACGTTCTCCTCGTGACCTGCGTGGCTTTCCTCCGGGATCTCCGGTTTCCTCCCACATGCCAAAGCCGTGCAGGTTTGTAGGTTAATTGGCTTGGTAAAATTGTAAATTGTCCCTAATGTGTGTAGGGAAGTGTAAGTGTTGCTGAAGTACAGTGAAAAGCTTTGTATGTGTTGCTTTCCAAACAGGTCAGATAACATAATACACAAGTAGGATCAAACTGAACCAAGTGTAAAAGAAAGGGCAAACGTTATTTTTAGGAAGGAGATGAGGAGAGATTTCTTTAGACAGAGGGTGGTGAATCTGTGGAATTCTTTACCACAAAAGGCAGTGGAGATCAGGTCAGTGGATACTGTATTTTTAAGGCAAAGATAGATAGATTCTTGGTTAGTACGGGTGTCAGGGGTTATGGGGAGAAGGCAGGAGAACGGGGCTAGGAGGGAGAGATAGATCAGCCATGATTGAATGGCGGAGCAGACTTGATGGGCCGAATGGCCTCATTCTACTCCTCTCACTTATGACCTTATGACCTCAAAGGGGAATATAGTTCTCAGCATTGTAGAGCATCACTTCCTCAAAGTCCAATTTCCACAATGTGGTAGAAGGAAATTGGTCACTACACTTGCCTTTGGAAAGACCATTCAGAAGCCCGATAGCAGACGGAAATAAAGCTAACCCTGAGTCTGGTGGTGAGTGTCTCCGAGCTGTGGTGTCTTCTGCAGGATGGGAGCAGGTGGAACGAGCAACGACCGGCAGTGGGACAAATCTTTGATCGTGTCGGCTGCTTTCCCGAGGCACCGTGAGTGTAAATGAAGTCGATGGAAAGTCTGGCCTTTGTGACGGACTGGGCCACATCGACAATAGACAATAGACAATAGGTGCAGGAGGAGGCCATTCGGCCCTTCGAGCCAGCACCGCCATTCAATGTGATCATGGCTGATCATTCTCAATCAGTACCCCGTTCCTGCCTTCTCCCCATACCCCCTGACTCCGTTATCTTTAAGAGCTCTATCTAGCTCTCTCTTGAATGCATTCAGGGAATTGGCCTCCACTGCCTTCTGAGGCAGAGAATTCCACAGATTCACAACTCTCTGACTGAAAAAGTTTTTCCTCATCTCAGTTCTAAATGGCCTACCCCTTATTCTTAAACTGTGGCCCCTGGTTCTGGACTCCCCTAACATCTCCTCTCATCCTTCTAAATTCCAGTGTATACAAGCCTAGTCGCTCCAGTCTTTCAACATATGACAGTCCCGCCATTCCGGGAATTAACCTAGTAAATCTACGCTGCATGCCCTCAATAGCAAGAATAGAATAGCAATCCTCTGCAATTTCCTGCAGTCTCGGACAGAGCTGTTCCCAAACCAAGCTGTGATACAACCTGATGGTGCACTTCCTACGCTGCATCCGTAGGAGTTTGTCACAGCTTTTGCCGAATATCCTCAGTCTCCTCAGGAATAAAATCATGAGAGGAACAGATCGGGTAGATGCAGAGTCTTTTGCCCAGAGTAGGTGAACCGAGGACCAGAGGACTTAGGTTTAAGGTTAAGGTGAAGGGGAAAAGATTTAATGGGAATCTGAGGGATAACGTTTACACACAAAGGGTGGTGGGTGTATGGAACAAGCTGCCGTTGGAGGTAGTCGAGGCTGGGACTATCCCAACGTTTAAGAAGCAGTTGGACAGGTACATGGATAGGACAGGTTTGGAAGGGGGTGGAAGGAGGCTTGGATGAGGTGCTGTGGGGGGGTGATGGGGGTTCAGGGAGGAGGGAGGTGTGAGGAGTGGTGCACAGGTAGGGGTTAGTAGGAGTAGTATGGTTTAAAGAGGGGGAGGGCAGCAGGACCCAGTGCTACCATTACAGAGGTTCCCTGTTGGTAGGGGGAAGCAGTAGGACCCAGGAGAGTCAGCAGGAGAGTCACATTGTATGCACAATAGTAGTTCACTATTAGACCAGGCGCAGGAAAGTGGGACTGTTGGGGGAGTCCAGAACAAGGGGCCAAAGTTTAAGAATAAGGGGTAGGCCATTTAGAACTGAGATGAGGAAGAACCTTTGTTGTGAATCTGTGGAATTCTCTGCCTCAGAAGGCAGTGGAGGCCAATTTTCTGAATGCATTCAAGAGAGAGCAGATAGATCTCTTAAGGATAGCGGAGTCGGGGGGTATGGGGAGATGGCAGGAACGGGGTACTGATTGAGAATGATCAGCCATGATCACATTGAATGGCGGTGCTGGCTCGAAGGGCCGAATGGCCTCCTCCTGCACCTATTGTCTATTGACTAGTGCAGCTGGGACATGTTGGCCGGTTGTGGGCAAGTTGGGCTAAAGGGCCTTTTTTCCACACTGTATCACTCCATGACTCTAGGTATTTATTCACAAAATGCTGGAGTAACTCAGCAGGTCAGGCAGCATCTCAGGAGAGAAGGAATGGGCGACGTTTCGGGTTGAGACCCTTCTTCAGTCTGAAGGGTCTCGTCCCGAAACGTCGCCCATTCCTTCTCTCCTGAGATGCTGCCTGACCTGCTGAGTTACTCCAGCATTTTGTGAGTAAATACCTTCGATTTGTACCAGCATCTGCAGTTATTTTCTTACACTCTATGACTCTCGGAAGTAGAGGTGTTCGTGTGCCTTAAACAGGTTAAATAGATCTGGAACATGTAGGATTTGCATAATTAAAAAAAACAATGACGAGAAATGTTCAATAAGATCCCCCCTCATCCTTCTAAATTCCAGTGTACACAAGCCTAATTGCTCCAGCCTTTCAACATACGACAGTCCCGCCATTCCGGGAATTAACCTAGTGAACCTACGCTGCACGCCCTCAATATCCAGAATATCCTTCCTCAAATTTGGAGACCAAAACTGCACACAGTACTCCAGGTGCGATCTCACCAGGGCCCGGTACAACTGTAGAAGGACCTCTTTGCTCCTATAACTGTTAACTGTGATGAAAAATCACAGGCAACAAACAATTGCCTCCACAATCAACAAGTTCAGAGTGAAGTTCTCAAATTGGAATAAATATGGGCTTGCTGGACTATTGCATTCCTGTTGCAAAATCGGAGTTGGTGTGGAAAGTGAGTGCCATGAAATGAACTGTTCTCCATTTTAAAAAAGGAAGGAATTAAATGCTGTTTGCTGAACTGAATGAATGCAACTGAACTCCTTACTGAGATTGATCATATTCTAAGTTTGGATTAAAAGAGAAAAAATATACATAGAAATATGTAAGGACTGGGGCCAGGACATGAGGGCCTGAGCTACAGGGAGAGGTTGAGCAGGCTAGGACTTCATTCCTTGGAGCACAGGGGGCTGAGGGGTGATCCTATGGAGGTGGGAAAGATCATGTGAGGGATTGATCGGGTGAATGCACAGAGTCTTTTACCCAAAGCAGGGGAATAAAAAAAAACAGGGGACATAGGTTTAAGGTGAGAGAGGAAAGATTTAATAGGAACCTGAGGGCACCTTTTTTTTGCACAGGTGGGTAAATGAAACGAGCTGCCAGAGGAGGTAGTTGAGGTTGTTTCAAACTGAGGTGAGAAGGAACTTTTTCACCCAGAGAGTTGTGAATTTGTGGAATTCTCTGCCACAGAGGGCCGCGGAAGCCAAATCACTGGATGGATTTAAGAGAGAGTTAGATAGAGCTCTAGGGGCTAGTGGAATCAAGGGATATGGGGAGAAGGCAGGCACGGGTTATTGACTGGGGACGATCAGCCATGATCACAGTGAATGGCGGTGCTGGCTCGAAGGGCCGAATGGCCTCCTCCTGCACCTATTTTCTATGTTTCTATGTTTCTAGGCAGGTAATATGATAACATTTAAAAGATATTTAGACAGCTACATGGATAGGAAAGGTTGAGAGGGATTTGGGCCAAATGTGGGCAGGTGGGACTAATGTGGATGGCATCTTGGTTGGCATGGGCTAGTTGGGCCAAAGGGTCTGTTTCCATGTTGTATGACGCTATATGTTAGTTTTCTTATTGCAATAACCACTGGATTTGCAGAAGACTAAAAGTCCCCGCAGGAAACAATATTATTTCTTTAACATTTTTGTGCCATTGGGGGTTCATAGGAAGTTATTAGAATGTTTCTCTGTTGAAGATGCTTGTAGATTTTAAAATTTAATTCTCATTACGTATCTATGGCTAATGCTTGTAAGAGTCAGAATTAGAGTCCATCTTTAGTCCATCTTCCAGTATTAGAGACCGCACCTGGAGTACTGTGTGCAGTTTTGGTCTCCAAATTTGAGGAAGGATATTCTTGCTATTAGACAATAGACAATAGGTGCAGGAGGAGGCCATTCGGCCCTTTGAGCCAGCACCGCCATTCAATGTGATCATGGCTGATCATTCTCAATCAGTACCCCGTTCCTGCCTTCTCCCCATACCCACTGACTCCACTATCCTTAAGAGCTCTATCCAGCTCTCTCTTGCTATTGAGCGCGAGCAGCGTAGGTTTACTAGGTTAATTCCCGGAATGGCGGGATTATCAATGACTGGAGCGACTAGGCTTGTAAACACTGGAATTTAGAAGGATGAGAGGGGAACTTATCGAAACGTATAAGATTATTAAGGGGTTGGACACGTTAGAGGCAGGAAACATGTTCCCAATGTTGGAGGAGTCCAGAACAAGGGGCCACAGTTTAAGAATGAGGGGTAGGCCATTTAGAACTGAGATGAGGAAAAACTTTTTCAGTCTGAGAGTTGTGAATCTGTGGAATTCTCTGCCTCAGAAGGCAGTGGAGGCCAATTCTCTGAATGCATTCAAGAGAGAGCTAGATAGAGTTCTTAAGGATAGCGGAGTCAGGGGGTATGGGGAGAAGGCAGGAACGGGGTACTGATTGAGAATGATCAGCCATGATCACATTGAATGGCGGTGCTGGCTCGAAGGGCCGAATGGCCTCCTCCTGCACCTATTGTCTATTGTCTATCTTCAGGAGGCACAGTAGTGCAGAGGTCGAGGTGCTGCCCTACAGCGCTAGAGACCCACGTTCGAAACTGACTGCAGGTGCTTGTCGGTATGGAGTTTGTACGTTCTTCCCGTGGCCTGCGCGTGTTTTCTCCGGGTGCTCCGGTTTCCTCCCACACTTCAAAGGCGTATGGGTTTGTAGTGTAATTGGCTTTGGTAAAATTGTAAACAGTCCCCAGTGTGCGTAGGGTAGTGTTAGTGCACGGGGTAATCACTGGTCGGCACATACTCGGTGGGCTGAAGGGCCTGTTTCCGCGCGGTATCTCTAAACTAAAACTAAGCTGGAATATAATGAATTCATTTTCTTCTTCTGAGGAAAACCTTTGAGGGCAAATTAAAGTTGTTCCCCTCTCTGAAGGCCTGCGATGTCTGCTCTCTCCTTTCCGATTCTGTTTGTATCATTTTTGGATGGCGGCTGTTTGCAGCTAATACGCATTATCCTTTCAGTGAAGAACAAAGAAGAAAATATTTATATCTTGCATTTATGCATGTATTGCATGTACTGCTGCTTTTCAGGCGATTCATAAAATTAGATTCCTTGTAGAAACATAGAAACATAGAAAATAGGTGCAGGAGGAGGCCATTTGGCCCATCGAGCCCGCACCGCCATTCATTGTGATCATGGCTGATCATCCACAATCAGTAACCCGTGCCTGCCTTCTCCCCATATCCCTTGATTCCGCTAGCCCCCCTAGAGCTCTATCTAACTCTCTTTTAAATTCATCCAGTGAATTGGCCTCTATTGCCTTCTGTGGCAGAGAATTCCACAAATTCACAACTCTCTGGGTGAAAACGTTTTTTACTCATCTCAGTTTTAAATGGCCTCCCCTTTATTCATAGACTGTGGACCCTGGTTCTAGACTCCCCCACCATTGGGATGATTTTTCCTGCATCTAGCCTGTCCAGTCCTTTATAACCTTTTGTAGCTTTGCAATTTATATTTCTTTATCAAACTTCTGAAATGCAGCCTTTTAAAATATCGGTGAGAAGGAATTGCAGATGCCGGTTTATGCTGAATAGGGACACAAAATGCTGGAGTAACTCAGCGGGTCAGGCAGCATCTTGGGAGAATAGGAATAGGTGATGTTTCGGGTCGAGACCCTTCTTCAGACTGAGGCAGGAGGTAAAGTAACGAGGATATGAAAAGGTACATGAAAAGGAGGAATCACAGAGGGGGAGCAGCGAGAGAAGGTGTTGCTGAGCTCTCGTTGGAGAGAGGAGGAGAACGTCTTCAAAGTAGGCGTGCCTTGAGGAGATTTTGCGGTGGAACAGACAAAATGTGCAGGAAGGAACTGCAGATTTTTGGTTTACAACGAAGGTAGACACAAAATGCTGGAGTAACTCAATGGGTCAGGCAGCATCTCTGGAGTGCAGCGTAGGTTTACTAGGTTAATTCCCGGAATGGCGGGACTGTCATATGTTGAAAGACTGGAGCGACTAGGCTTGTATACACTGGAATTTAGAAGGATGAGAGGGGATCTTATCGAAACGTATAAGATTATTAAGGGGTTGGACACGTTAGAGGCAGGAAACATGTTCCCAATGTTGGGGGAGTCCAGAACAAGGGGCCACAGTTTAAGAATAAGGGGTAGGCCATTTAGAACTGAGATGAGGAAAAACTTTTTCAGTCAGAGAGTTGTGAATCTGTGGAATTCTCTGCCTCAGAAGGCAGTGGAGGCCAATTCTCTGAATGCATTCAAGAGAGAGCTAGATAGAGCTCTTAAGGATAGCGGAGTCAGGGGGTATGGGGAGAAGGCAGGAACGGGGTACTGATTGAGAATGATCAGCCATGATCACATTGAATGGCGGTGCTGGCCCGAAGGGCCGAATGGCCTCCTTCTGCACCTTTTGTCTATTGAGAGAAGCAATGGGTGGCGTTTTGGCTTGAGACCCTCTTCAGACTGAGAGTCTGGGGAGAGTGAAAGGGTCTTGACCAAAAATGTCACCCATTCCTTCGCTCCAGAGATGCTGCCTTTCCCGCTGAGTTTCTTTAGCATTTTATTCGCGTTCACAAGTCATCGGAGTAGAATTAGGCCATTCGGCCCATCGAGTCCTCTCCGCCATTCAATCATGGCTGATCTCTGCCTCCTAATCCTATTTTCCTGCCTTCTCCCCATAACCCTTGACACCCGTTCTAACCAAGCATTTGTCCATCTCTGCCTTAAAAATATCCGCTGATGGGCTCCACAGCCCTCTGTGGTAATGAGTTCCACAGATTAACTACCCACTGACTGAAGAAGCTCCTCCTCACCTCCTTTCCAAAAGAGCGCCCTTTAATTCCGAGGCTCTGGTCCTAAACTCTCCCACCAGTGGAAACATCCATTCCACATCCACTCTGTCTGTGCCTTTCATTATTCTGTAAGTTTCAGTGAGGTCCCCCCTCATCCTTCTAAACTCCAGCGAGTGGAGGCCCAGTGCTGTCAAACGCTCATCGTATGCTAACCCACTCATTCCTGGAATTATTCTGTGCATTCAATCATTTGTGTCTATCTTTGGTGAAAACCAGCACCTTCTGACACGCAATAAATATTTGTTGGGTGTTGTTATTTGGAAGATTTCCAGAGCTGTCCTTTTGTCTGTCATAATGTGTGAGTGCGTTGTGATTATAAGCAAAATATCCTAAACTGACTATCTATAAACATAGCGCCAGTCATTCTACAGCGTGTGTACAGTTGATAGACCTGTTATAGAAACATAGAAACATAGAAAATAGGTGCAGGAGTAGGCCATTCGGCCCTTCGAGCCTGCACCGCCATTCAATATGTTCATGGCTGATCATTCAGCTCAGTAGCCTGTACCTGTCTTCTCTCCATACCCCCTGATCCCTTTAGCAAAAAGGTCCACATCTAACTCCCTCTTAAATATAGCCAATGAACTGGCCTCAACTACCTTCTGTGGCAGAGAATTCCACAGACTCACCACTCTCTGTGTGAAGAAATGTTTTCTCATCTCGGTCCTAAAAGACTTCCCCCTTATCCTTAAGCTGTGACCCCTGGTTCTGGACTCCCCCAACATCGGGAACAATCTTCCCGCATCTAGCCTCTCCAACCCCTTAAGAATTTTATATGTTTCTATAAGATCCCCCCTCAGTCTTTTAAATTCCAGCGAGTACAAGCCCAGTCTATCCAGTGTTTCCTCATATGTAAGTCCCGCCATCCCAGGGATCAATCTGGTGAACCTTCTCTGTACTCCCTCTAAGGCAAGAACGTCTTTCCTCAGGTTAGGAGACCAAAACTGCATGCAATACTCCAGGTGTGGTCTCACCAAGGCCCTGTACAACTGCAGCAGAACCTCCCTGCTCCTAAACTCAAATCCTCTTGCTATGAATGCCAACATACCATTCGCTTTCTTCACTGCCTGCTGCACCTGCATGCTTGCTTTCAATGACTGGTGCACCATGACACCCAGGTCCCGTTGCATCTCCCCTTCTCCCAATCGGTCACCATTCAGGTAATACTCTGCTTTCCTGTTCTTGCCGCCAAAGTGGATAACCTCACATTTATCCACATTATATTGCATCTGCCATGCATTTGCCCACTCGCCTAATCTATCCAAGTCACTCTGCAGCCTCCTAGCATCCTCCTTGCAGCTAACACTGCCACCCAGCTTCGTGTCATCCGCAAACTTAGAGATGTTGCATTCAATTCCCTCGTCCAAATCATTAATATACACTGTAAATAACTGGGGTCCCAGCACTGAGCCTTGCGGTACCCCACTAGTCACTGCCTGCCATTCCGAAAAGGACCCGTTTATTCCTACTCTTTGCTTCCTGTCCGCCAACCAATTTTCTATCCACCTCAACACTGAACCCTCAATACTGTGTGCTTTAAGTTTGTACACCAATCTCCTATGTGGGACCTTGTCGAAGGCCTTCTGAAAGTCCAGATACAACACATCGACTGGTTCTCCCTTATCCACTCTAATAGTTACATCCTCGAAAAATTCTATAAGATTCGTCAGACATGATTTGCCTTTGGTAAATCCATGCTGACTTTGTCCGATGATATCACCACTTTCCAAATGTGATGCTATCACATCTTTAATAACTGTCTCTAGCATTTTCCCCACTACCGATGTTAGGCTAACTGGTCTATAATTCCCCGTTTTCTCTCTCCCTCCCTTTTTAAAAAGTGGGGTTACATTAGCTACCCTCCAGTCCTCAGGAACTACTCCAGAATCTAAAGAGTTTTGAAAAATTATCACTAATGCATCCACTATTTCTGAGGCTACTTATATTCAGAGCTCGTTACATCCTATACCAAGCAAATCCTAGAAACATAGAAAATAGGTGCAGGCGGAGGCCATTCGGCCCTTCGAGTCTGCACCGCCATTCATTGTGATCATGGCTGATCATCCACAATCAGTAACCTGTGCCCAACTTCTCCCCGTATCCCTTGATTCCACCAGCCCCTAGAGCTCTATCTAACTCTCTCTTGAATTCATCCAGTGATTTGGCCTCCACTGCCCTCTGCGGCAGAGAATTCCACAAATTCACAACTCTCTGGGTGAAAAAGTTCCTTCCCACCTCAGTTTTAAATGGCCTCCCCTTTATTCTAAGACTGTGCCCCCTGGTTCTGGACTCCCCCAACATTGGGAACATTTTTCCTGCGTCTAGCTTATCCAGTCCTTTTATAATTTTATATGTTTCTATAAGATCCTTCTAAACTCCAATGAATACAAGCCCAGTCTTTTCAATCTTTCCTCATATGACAGTCCCGCCATCCTGATTGGAGGAATAGTTTTATATGTACACTCCTAAGACATACAGGATTGTACTCCAGTCCTCAAATACTCCAGCTATAAAACTGTACCACTCCTCCCTCTTCTGTCATGGGGTAGGCTCACTCCCCTCCCCCCTCCACCCCTCCCCACCATCCCAATCTTTGCACATTCCCAACCCTTTCCACTTGCCGCTTTAATGTCATGTTTCATGTATTTTGTGTTCCATGACTGTTGGCAGATCAATTTCCCTCCTGGGATGGGAAAATAACTGCAGATGCTGGTACAAATCGAAGGTATCACAAAATGCTGGAGTAACTCAGCGGGTCAGGCAGCATCTAGGAGAGAGGGAATGGGTGACGTTTCGGGTCGAGACCCTTCTTCAGACTGATCCCTCCTTGGATAAATAAAGTTCGATCATATCGTATCGTATCATTATTGTATTGTAGGTTAATTGGCTTAGTATAAATGTAAATTGTCCCTAGTGTGTGTGTGGGATAGTGTTAATGTGCGGCTGGTGCGGGCTCGGTGGGCCGAAGGGCATGTTTCCGCACTGTATCTCGAAAGTAAACTAAACTGAACTCAATGTACCATGTTGTGTGTGACTCTGTGTGCTTGTCGATGCAGATTAACAACGAGTGACATCGGGACTAGAAGATAGACGTCTGACTGCCTCCAGCACTTTTCCAAGCTTGGCACTTCGAAACAAAGCTGCCCAGCTTTGACTGAGAGACTGGAGTATCACAGCTCATCTTGGACTAATGGCCTACGGACCATCTCATCCTGGAAACGCTCTGAAACCTGACAGATGTTGGAATACATTGGAATAAAAATACACATTGGGATATTGCAGTCACACAACGCCTCAGATTGGATTCATGTACTGGAAGGTGTTACAATGGTTGGAATAATTCGAAAGGAACACCTTGTGTTTGGATTAATGTAACATGCTGCCACAATGGAATAATGTGCTGGATTATGATTATAACATGCGCTGGAGTGCAGGAACAGAATGCAGCAGTTTGAAATTGGAGCTCCGCTGAAATACGACATCCACAATGAAATGGTGGAACAATGTGCGGGAACAACACTGTACTGGAACCTTGAACCTTGCACCTCGCACGGTGGCGCAGCGGTAGAGTTGCTGCCTTACAGACCTTGCAGCGCCGGAGACCCAGGTTCGATCCCGACTGCGGGTGCCGTCTGTACGGAGTTTGTACGGTCTGCCCGTGACCTGCGCGGGTTTTCTCCGAGATCTTCGGTTTCCTCCCGTCGCTGGTCGGTGGGCCGAAGGGCCTGTTTCCGCGCTGTATCTCTGAACTAAAACCTGGGATCATGTGGAATACAATAACACAAACTGGAATACGACACTGGATTATGGCAACTTGTATTGGACAGGAATATTACCACGCCTCACTTTGGAAATGACCTGGGAATGTTCCCACTGGAATAGTGCTCTGGAATACAATACTTGATGTAGGAATTATGTATCACAACAAGATACCTTGCGTAAGAGTAATCCATTGGAATACAAATCCGTTCTTTGGTCTTATAATACAACTGATGGAATAATGTACTCGATTGCCATACCTTATGGGAATA
This sequence comes from Rhinoraja longicauda, assembly GCF_053455715.1. Taxonomy (NCBI): domain Eukaryota; kingdom Metazoa; phylum Chordata; class Chondrichthyes; order Rajiformes; family Arhynchobatidae; genus Rhinoraja; species Rhinoraja longicauda. Next base: position 10,857,478 of record NC_135954.1, read on the forward strand.
CAATGTCTTGTGCTGGCATAATGTGTTGGATTACCTCCTGCTGGAATAATGCACTTGTTTACAACAATTTACATCAGAATACTGTACTGGAATACAATGTGCTACTTTGCAATATTGGGAACCTTCTGCTGGAATTATGCAAGATTGTAATGCATTGGGGTGATGCATTGGAGCACAACAACTTGCATCAGAATGACACATTGGAGCATGATGCATTGGAGTGATGCACAGGGGTACAGCACCTTGCATTGGAGTGATGCATTGGAGCACAATACCTTACATTGGAACGATACATTGGAGCATGACACCTTGCATCAGAAAGACGCAATGGAGCACGATGCATTGGAGTGATGCACTGGGGCACAACACCTTGCATTGGAATGATGCATTGGAGCACAACACCTTGCATTGGAATGATGCATTGGAGCATGACACCTTGCGTTGGAGTGATGCACTGGAGCGCAACCTTGGTGTTTTTGATCGATTGAACGCATTGTATTGGAGCGATGTACGCGAACAGAAGTAATGAGAAAATGTGGGAAATTCTCAACAGTTCTGGCAGCAGCCGAGGACTAGAAAGCTGTAGAAATCTGGTAGCCTTTTAAGTTGCAGAGAAAGGTGTGGGAATGAGGGGCAAAGCCTGTAATCGCGTGGAAAGCAAGAGACGTAATGACACACAATTGTGTGGGTTGACAGAGATGGTAAAGGCTTGTTAATGAAGCTGCTCTGTCCATAGGAGGTAAATAGAAAGCAGTGAACTTAGTTTAGTTTAGTGATACCGCGAGGAAACAGAGTCTTCGGCCCACCGAATCTGCACTGACCAGCGATCCCCGCACACTAACACTGCCCAACACCACTAGGGACAACTTTTACATTCACACCAAGCCAATTAACCTACAAACCTGTACGTCTTTGGAGTTTCGGTGGAAACCGGAGCACCCGGAGAAAACCCACGCGGTCACGGGGAGAACGTCCAAACTCCGTACAGACAGCACCCGTAGTCGGGATTGAACCCGGCTCTCTGGCGCTGCAGGCGCGGCAGGCACCGTAAGGCAGCAACTCTACCGCTGCGCCACCGTGCCGAGCAAACACGAAAGAGAATGACACCGTTGGATCACTGAGATGCATAATGTCAAGTTGGAACGCCCCTGCAGGTCAGGTAGCACCTGTCAGGTAGCACCTGTCTGCTACTTTAATATCCACACTTCTGTTTGATGCCAGATTTAGGCACAGTAACGCAGCAGTAAAGTTGCTGCCTTAAATCGCCAGAGACCCGGGTTCGATACCTTACTACGGGTGCTGTCTGTACGGAGTTTGTACGTTCTCCCCGTGACCGCGTGGGTTTTCCCCGGGTGCTCCAGTTTCCTCCCACACTCCAAAGATGTGCGGGTTTGTAGGTTAATTGGCCTGGTAAAATTGCAAATTTTCCCTAGTGTGTATAGAATAGTGTTAGTATGTGGGGATCGCTGGTCGGCACGGACTTGGTGGGCCGAAGGGCCTGTTTCCGCACTGTATCTCTAAACTAAACGAAACAAAATGTACTTTTAGACTGTTGTTCCGATTTCTATCAATGTATAATGTACACACAATTATACAACATAATGTGAATGCAACACAATGATTTTAAATTGAGTTGGGGACAATTCAAGATATTGTAAAGTCTAAATGTTCATGGAATTAAAGGGATTATTTCTACAGCATTGAAACTGGTCCACAGTAATGTTTGCATTCTTCATGAGAAATCTACCTTTCTTCATCTTGTACCATCCATATATCTTCCTAGTTATTTCTCCTATGGCATGGATTCATTAGGGGGAAACGATATATTTACTTCAGTCTTTCACACAGAGGGTGGTGGGTGTGTGGAACAAGTTGCCACAGGAGGTAGTTGAGGCTGGTTACTATAACAACATTTTAAAAGATATTTGGACAGATACCTGGATAGGGAATGTTCAGAGGTATCTGGGCCAAACACAGGAAGGTGGGACTCGTGTAGCTGGGTCATCTTGGTCAGCATGAGCAAGTTGGGCTGAAGGGCCCGATTCCATGTTGTATGACTCTATGACTCTCTATGTCTTATGAATTCCACATATCAGCCAGCCTGAACTTGAAGAAGCATCTTATAAATTTCATATTGGATATATAATAGCCCTGCCGCCTTTCTGATTACGTGAGGTAGTTCTGATATCTCAGACAAATATGTGTAGGTAGAAACATAGAAAATAGGTGCAGGAGGACATTTGGCCCTTCGAGCCAGCACCGCCATTCATTGTGACCATGGCTGATCATCCACAATCAGTAACCCGTGCCTGCCTTCTCCCCATATCCCTTGATTCCACTAGCTCCTAGAGCTCTATCTAACTCTCTTTTAAATTCATCCAGTGAATTGGCCTTACTGTGGCAGAGAATTCCACAAATTCACAACTCTCTGGGTGAAAAGGTTTCTTCTCACCTCAGTTTTAAATGGCCTCCCCTTTATTCTTAGACTGTGTCCCCTGGTTCCGGAACTGCAAATGCTGGTTTACACCAAAGATAATTACAAAATACTGGAGCAACTCAGCATGACAGGCAGGAATAGGTGACGTTTCCGTTTCCGGTTGACCCGAAACGTCACCCGTTCCTTTTCTCCAGAGATGCTGCCTGACCCGCCGAGTTGCTCCAAGATTTGTTCTAATTCCACCCCCCTGGGTCTTCACAGATGTACAAGAGGTAGATATTTTTGTAGGGAAGGGACTCCAGTTTTTCACACTTCCCTGGCATTTCTTGTACCATCCTTGTAAAAACTTTCTTCGCTGTGCTTTCTACTACAGTAATCTGAAAAATGAAGCAGATCTTATAGAAGTGTATAAAATCATGAGAGGAATAGATCGGGTAGATGCACGGAGTCCCTTGCCCAGAGTCGGGGAATCGAGGACCAGAGGACATTGGTTCATGTTGAAGGGGAAAAAGATTTAATAGGAATCTGAGGGGCATCTTTTTCACACAAAGGGTGGTGGGTGTATGGAACAAGCTAGCAGAGGAGGTAGTTGAGGCTGGGACTTTCCCAACGTTTAAGAAACAGTTAGGCAGGTACATGAATAGGACAGGTTTGGAGGGATATGGCCCAAGTGCGGGCAGGTGGGACCAGTGCAGTTGGGACACGTGGGCAATGTGGGCAAGTTGGGCTGAAGGGCCTGTTTCCACACTGTATCACTCTATGACTCTATGAGGGGGTGGCACGGTGGCGCAACATTAGAGTTAGAAACATAGAAACATAGAAAATAGGTGCAGGAGTAGGCCATTCGGCCCTTGGAGCCTGCACCGCCATTCAATATGATCATGGCTGATCATCCAACTCAGTATCCCGTACCTGCCTTCTCTCCATACCCCCTGATCCCTTTAGCCACAAGGGCCACATCTAACTCCCTCTTAAATATAGCCAATGAACTGGCCTCAACTACCCTCTGTGGCAGAGAATTCCACAGATTCACCACTCTCTGTGTGAAAAAAAACTTTCTCATCTCGGTCCTAAAAGACTTCCCCCTTATCCTTAAACTGTGACCCCTTGTTCTGGACTTCCCCAACATCGGGAACAATCTTCCTGCATCTAGCCTGTCCAACCCCTTAAGAATTCTGTAAGTTTCTATAAGATCCCCCCTCAATCTTCTAAATTCCAGTGAGTACAAGCCGAGTCTATCTTCATATGAAAGTCCTGCCATCCCAGGAATCAATCTGGTGAACCTTCTCTGTACTCCCTCTATGGCAAGAAGATTAGGAGACCAAAACTGTACGCAATACTCCAGGTGTGGTCTCACCAATGCCCTGTACAACTGCAGCAGAACCTCCCTGCTCCTATACTCAAATCCCCTCGCTATGAATGCCAACATACCATTCGCTTTCTTCACTGCCTGCATGCCTACTTTCAATGACTGGTGTACCACGACACCCAGGTCTCGTTTCATCTCCCCTTTTCCTAATCGGCCACCATTCAGATTGCTGCCTTATAGCGTCAAAGACCCTGGTCCGACCCTGACTACAGGTGCTCTCTGTATAGAGTTTGCATGTTCTCCATGTGACCGCACAGGCTTTCCCCCTGGGTGCTCCGGTTTCCTCCTACACCTGCAGGTTTGTAGGTTAATTGGCATCTGTAAATTATCCCTATTGTGTAGGATAGCACTAGTGAACGTGTGACTGTTGGTCAACATGGATTCAATGGGCTGAAAGGCCTGTTTTCACGCTGTATTGCTAGACTAAACGAAACAGAGCTCTCTGCTATAAGTGAGATGTAACAAGTGATCAAAGGTTTGGTCAAAGAAATAGGTATGGAGGAACAGGACAAAGTAGCTGGGTAGATTTAAGGAGATAATTCCAAATACCAGGATGTAGACAATAGACAATAGACAATAGACAATAGGTGCAGGAGTAGGCCATTCAGCCCTTCGAGCCAGCACCGCCATTCAATGCGATCATGGCTGATCACTCTCAATCAGTACCCCGTTCCTGCCTTCTCCCCAGATGAAGGGATAAGGATTAGATGAGCACAAGAGGTCAGAATAAGAGGCAAGAACCGTCTGGTCTATCACTGATGCCCTCTTCACCATTGGCCCCGATGTTGGGGGAGTCCAGAACCAGGGGTCACAGTTTAAGGAAAAGGGGTCGGCTATTTAGGACTGAGATGAGGAAAAATGTTTTCACCCAGAGTTGTGAATCTGTGGAATTCTCTGCCACAGAAGGCAGTGGAGGCCAATTCACTGGATATTTTCAAGAGAGAGTTAGGTCTAGCTCTTAGGGTTAATGGAATCAAGGGATATGGGGAGAAAGCAGAAACCGGGTACTGATTTTGGATGATCAGCCATGATCATATTGAATGGCGGTGCTGGCCCTAAGGGCCGAATGGCCGCCTCCTGCACCTATGTTTTATGTTTCTATGTTTCTATGATGGGATCTATAGGAGCCCTGCCTCAAAAAGACAGCCAGCATCATCAGAGACCCACACTACCCTGGCTCAGTCTCATTTCACTTTGATCATCAGGAAGAAAAAATTGTAAATTTCCCCGGTGTGGGACAAATAAAGGAATATATTATTATTATTATACGAAAGTATAGGAGTCTGAAAAGCATGACCACCAGGTTCAAGAATAGCTTGAACCAGCAACCATCTCACTACACTAACTAAACTATGAGCTATGCACTGTCTTCAGTTGCACTAAGGATTTCAGGATTTTTTGCACTACCATTGGGGTTATTAATATATTTCTGTTTATTATATTTGTCTATTAATATTGTGCTTACAAGCCAGTTGTGCTGCTGCAAGTAAGAACATATACACTCCATTGTTGGCACATGTAACATGGCACATGTAACAATCAAATCATTACATTAAAGGCCTGGATAGAGAGGATGTGGACGTTTCCACTATTGGGAGAGTCTAAGGCCAGAGGCCACAGGCTCAGCATAAAAGGACGTACCTTTAGAAAGGAGATGAGGAGTAATTTCTTTAGTCGGACGGCGGTGAATCTGTGGAATTCATTGCCACAGAAGGCTGTGGAGGCCAAGTCAATGGATATTTGTAAGGCGGAGATTGGCAGATTCTTGATTAGTACGGGTGTCAGGGGTTATGGGGAGAAGGCAGGAGAATGAGGTTGAGAGGGACAGATAGATCAGCCATGATTGAACGGCGGAGTAGACTTGATGGGCCGAATGGCCTAATTCTGCTCCTAGAAACCTATGAAGTAAAGACTCCTGACTCTTGGCTTGAACTGTTCTAAGAAGATTAGAAGTTGGAGAATATTATCAGGGGTAGTTTGGGAGGAGAGGAGTAAGGCCAAAGAAAACAAATTGAACTCCATCCAATTTTTCAATAGTTTACTTTAACCTGAACTGATGTTGTTCAAACAGACTGCTGACACAGTTATGGAGCGGTGAGAATTAGTATCGGCCTTGAATTAGAGTGTTGATCCTTGCTTGCTTTGCACTTCCCAGCTGCCCAGTTTCTGTTTCGACCTGTTATCTTGTGTTCATTACACAGTCATCCTTCAAATAAACACATCCAGTTAACCCGCCGTGTGGACAGCTTGGTTTAGAAAATATGCTCCCAATGTCCTGTGTCAACACATTCCCAGCTATGCACTTGTGTAATCCTCGATGCCGACAGGAATTCTCATTAACTTCCATTTCTATTGAACTTGTGAAATGTCACCTTACTTGGAAATCCAGGGAGATGAGGGCAGATCTCTGTCCTTTTGCTTTCTTGTGGAGACTCATGTTTAAATAATTACCAAGCACCTCTAAGCAACTCTACAGTCACTGAAAGGAAGCATGCAGGTACAGCAGGCAGTGAAGAAAGCCAATGGAATGTTGGCCTTCATAACAAGGGGAGTTGAGTATAGGAGCAAAGAGGTCCTTCTGCAGTTGTACAGGGCCCTAGTGAGACCGCACCTGGAGTACTGTGTGCAGTTTTGGTCTCCAAATTTGAGGAAGGATATTCTTGCTATTGAGGACGTGCAGCGTAGGTTTACTAGGTTAATTCCCGGAATGGCGGGACTGTCATATGTTGAAAGACTGGAGCGATTAGGCTTGTGTACACTGGAATTTAGAAGGATGAGAGGGGATCTTATCGAAACGTATAAGATTATTAAGGGTTTGGACACGTTAGAGGCAGGAAACATGTTCCCAATGTTGGGGGAGTCCAGAACCAGGGGCCACAGTTTAAGAATAAGGGGTAGGCCATTTAGAACGGAGATGAGGAAAAACTTTTTCAGTCAGAGAGTTGTGAATCTGTGGAATTATCTGCCTCAGAAGGCAGTGGAGGCCAATTCTCTGAATACATTCAAGAGAGAGCTAGATAGAGCTCTTAAGGATAGCGGAGTCAGGGGGTATGGGGAGAAGGCAGGAACGGGGTACTGATTGAGAATGATCAGCCATGATCACATTGAATGGCGGTGCTGGCTCGAAGGGCCGAATGGCCTCCTCCTGCACCTATTGTCTATTGTCTATTGTCTATCGTTTTCATCAAGAAATTTATTTAAAACAAACCCAGGCGCCAGAGACCTCAGGACATGTTGCAAAGTTAAAGACGTGTTGGAAAACATAGGTTTCTGTTGTTGAAAAATTGTGCCACCTTTTATCAATGATGTGCTTTAGCGGTGCATGTGGGATTGTCAGTTTGCACCTGGCAGTGCGGGGGAAGAGATAATTGCCTGAAAATCATGCTGTTCTCGAGCGGTAGCAACCGTATGAACAAGTTTGTGTGGAATGTTTCTGCTATTTTAATGTAGGCAACCGTGGCGTAGTCAGAGAGTCTCGGGGCCTGTCCCAATTAGGCGTTTTGTTTAGGCGACTGTCGACGATTGCAATAGTCGTAGCAGTTCGCCAAAAAAATGGCGACTGAACTCCCCCCCCCCCCACGACAATATCTACGACAAGCTACCACAACCTACCGCCTAGTCGACGGCAAGCTACCGACAACCGGCGGCCCAATCGTCGCGACTTAGGACGTCCACCTACGACCGCACCTACCACAACCTACGACCACGCAGGTGACAACCTATGACAACTGAAGTCAACCTACGTCCACCCGCCACAAGCTACGACCGCGTCGGCGACAACTGAAGACAATTCACGTCATTTTGGCCTCCGGTTTTGACGCCGGTGCCTGTCGCCGGTTGACGTAGGTAGTCGCCAATGGAATTCACCGAAGTCAACACCGGCGACAACCTACGTCACCTGGCGACGACCTGGCAACAACCTACGACAGCGCCCATGTCAGGAGACGTCAAGCTACGATCATTGGCGTCAAACCAACAGACGGCGAAATTTTTTAAACATTTCAAAATCCAGACCAGAAAAACGCTACGACTCTTTGGAGACGACTCACGACCGTACAGGCGATGAGGAGAAATGTCTTCAGTCAGAGGGTGGTGAATCTGGGGAATCCTTTGCCACAGAAGGCTGTGGAGGCCAAGTCAGTGAATATATATTTAAGGCAGAGATAGATAGAGTCTTGATTGGTATGGGTGTCAGAGGTTATGGGGAGAAGGCAGGGGAATGGGGTTAGGAGGGAGAGATAGATCAGCCATGACTGAATGGCGGAGTAGACTTGATGGGTCGAATGGCCTAATTCTGCTCCTATCACCTCTGACCGTCTGATCATGTTATTCCATTGCAAGTGCTGACCCTTGCTGGTTATGCGGTTTAACTGTTTTAACAAACCAAGGTTCATTGGCCGCAAGCAAACCTTCCGTCTGTAAATAAAGCAGGAGTGAAGGTGACACCGGTGAATGTTTACATTTCTCACTGAGACAGGTTACATCATTCAGAAACCATGCCACAGTGCTGCTGGTGGGCCGAGCATTTAGAGTCACAGAGTCACAGAGTTACAGCGGGGAAACAGGTCCTTCAGCCCAACTTGCCCACGCCGGCCAACATGTCCCAGATACACTAGTCCCACCTACCTGCGCTTGGTCCATATCCCTCCAAACCTGTCCTATCCATGTACCGGTCTAACTGTCTCTTAAATGTTGGGATAGTCCCAGCCTCAACTACCTCCATTGGCAGCTTGTTCCATACATCCATCACCCTTTGTGTGAAAAAGTCATCCCTCAGATTCCTATTAAATCATTTATCCTTCTTCAGTCAGAGAGTTGTGAATCTGTGGAATTCTCTGCCTCAGAAGGCAGTGGAGGCCAATTCTCTGAATGCATTCAAGAGAGAGCTAGGTAGAGCCCTTAAGGATAGCGGAGTCAGGGGGTATGGGGAGAAGGCAGGAACGGGGTACCGATTGAGAATGATCAGCCATGATCACATTGAATGGCGGTGCTGGCTCGAAGAGAATTCCACAGATTCACAACTCTCTGACTGAAAAGGTTTTTCCTCATCTCAGTTCTAAATGGCCTACCCCTTATTCTTAAACTGTGGTGTCTTGTTCTGGACTCTCCCAACATTGGGAACATGTTTCCTGCCTCTAATGTGTCGAACCCCTTAATAATCTATAAGAAAATAACTGCAGATGCTGGTACAAATCGAAGGTATTTATTCACAAAGTGCTGGAGTAACTCAGCAGGTCAGGCAGCATCTCGGGAGAGAAGGAATGGGTGATGTTTCGGGTCGAGACCCTTCTTCAGACTGATAATAATAATTATAATACTTATATAATACTTAATAATCTTATACGTTTCGATAAGATCCCCTCTCATCCTTCCAGTGTATTCAAGCCTAGTCGCTCCAGTCTTTATCTTACACTATACCAGTCCAAGATAATGTCCAGAAAAGCCCGATTAAAGATCGTCTGAGAGTCTCCAATGAGCTTATGGGAGCTCAGGACTACTCTCTAGTTGGTGATCGTATGGTTCAGTTGCCTGAAAATTGTTTAGTTTAGTTTAGATATACAGTGCGAACTCGGTTGGCCGAAGTACCTGTTAAAGGCCCTTCGGCCCACCGAGTTCACATTATCACATTCCTAACACACACTAGGGACAATGTTACACATACACCAAGCCAATTAACCTACAAACCTGTGCGTCTTTGGAATGTGGGAGGAAATCGAGGATCTCGGAGAAAACCCTCACGGTCACGGGGAGAAGGTACAAACTCCGTACAGGCAGCACCCGTGGTCGGGATCGAACCCGGGTCTCCGGCACTATAAGCGCTGTAAGGCAGCAACTCTACCGCGGGGCCACCGTGCTGCATGGGAAGAAACTGTCCCTGAACTTCGCGGTGTGTGTTTTCACATTTCTGTACCTCTTGCCTAATGGTGGAGGGGAGAAGTGGGAGTGGGGAAAAACATAAAGATATAAATTGTCAGAGATGTTTCATGTGCTCTCTGCAGCGCTCCTCACTGAAGCAACACGGCTGAACAAACACCACGTACAAACACAAGGAACTGCAGACACCAGTTTACAACAACAGACACAAAGTGCTGGAGTAACTCAGTGAAGGTATTTATTCACAAAATGCTGGAGTAACTCAGCAGGTCAGGCAGCATCTCAGGAGAGAAGGAATGGGTGACGTTTCGGGTCGAGACCCTTCTTCAGACTCAATAGACAATAGACAATAGACAATAGACAATAGGTGCAGGAGTAGGCCATTCAGCCCTTCGAGCCAGCACCGCCATTCAATGCGATCATGGCTGATCACTCTCAATCAGTACCCCGTTCCTGCCTTCTCCCCATACCCCCTCACTCCGCTATCCTTAAGAGCTCTATCCAGCTCTCTCTTGAAAGCATCCAACGAACTGGCCTCCACTGCCTTCTGAGGCAGAGAATTCCACACCTTCACCACTCTTTGACTGAAAAAGTTCTTCCTCATCTCCGTTCTAAATGGCCTACCCCTTATTCTTAAACTGTGGCCCCTTGTTCTGGGAACATGTTTCCTGCCTCTAATGTGTCCAATCCCCTAATTATCTTATATGTTTCAATAAGATCCCCCCTCATCCTTCTAAATTCCAGTGTATACAAGCCCAATCGCTCCAGCCTTTCAACATACGACAGTCCCGCCATTCCGGGAATTAACCTAGTGAACCTACGCTGCACGCCCTCCATAGCAAGAATATCCTTCCTCAAATTCGGAGACCAAAACTGCACACAGTACTCCAGGTGCGGTCTCACCAGGGCCCGGTACAACTGTAGAAGGACCTCTTTGCTCCTATACTCAACTCCTCTTGTTACGAAGGCCAACATTCCATTGGCTTTCTTCACTGCCTGCTGTACCTGCATGCTTCCTTTCATTGACTGATGCACTAGGACACCCAGATCTCGTTGAACTCCCCCTCCTCCTAACTTGACACCAGTGTGAAGAAGGGTCTCGACCCGAAACGTCACCCATTCCTTCTCTCCTGAGATGCTGCCTGACCTGCTGAGTTACTCCAGCGTTTTGTGAATAAATACCTTCGATTTGTACCAGCATCTGCAGTTATTTTCATACACTAGAGTAACTCGGTGGGTCAGCTAGATTCTCTGGAGGACATGGATAGGTGACATTTTGGGTCAGGGTTTCCTTCTTCAGACTGATTGTAGAGGGGGGAGAAAGTTGGGAGAGATTTAGGGGTCAGCACATACAGATTGAGTTTAGTTTAGTTTAGTTTAGTTTAGAGATACGATGCGGAAACAGGACCTTCGTCCCACCGAGTTTGCACCGACCAGCGAGCCCCGCACACCAACACTATCCTCGCACACTAACACTACACTAGGGAGAATTTGTAAACTAATACCAAGCCAATTAACCCACAAACCTTCACATCTTTGGAGTGTGGGAGGAAACCGAAGATCTCGGAGAAAACCCACAAGGAGAACCTACAAACTCCGTACAGACAAGCACCCGTAGCCAGGACTGAACCTGGGTCTCTGGCACTGTAAGTGCTGTTAAGAAGCAACTATATTGCTGTGCCGCCATGCCACCCTAACTGTGATGTGTATTTGGACTGTGCGTTGTATATACCTGTGGCTATTTGGTCTTCAGACCTGAAACGTGGGATCCGGCCTGGTTACAAACGGTTAAGAGATGTGTGGACTCTTCCTTGTGCCTATGTTTTGAGAAGCAAATTCCAGAAATATATTCCAGATGAGCTGGAGCTTGCTGTGATGAACAGCCGCATTTATTACTAGTCTATGTGTGATCCCGGGGCCGGAGTTGGATTCATGGGGAGGTGGTCTTGGAGGGGAGGATGCTCCTCCAACTGCGGAGCGCCTTAGGACAATACAGCTCCACCCCCTCCATGACACACTGGTCAACCTGAGGAGCACCTTCAGCAACAGACTGGTCCCACCAAGATGCAGCACAGAACACCACAGGAGATCCTTCTTCCCTGTGGCTATCAAACTGTACAACTCCTCCCCCTTCTGTCGTTGGGTAGACTGACTCATTTCCCCCCTCCCCCCCCACCCCGTCCCCAATCTTTGCAACTCCCCAATCCTTTCCATTTGTCACTTTAATTTCATGTTTCATGTGTTTTGCACCTGTTGGTGGATCAATTTCCCTCCTGGGATAAATAAAATTCTATCGTATCGTATTGTATCCGCTATATAATACTGCTTCACTTGCAATATCAATGTGAGCCGGTGGGAGAGATTTAGTTTATTGCTGGGCATCCTTCACTCAATCCCTGCCATCAGTAAGATTCCAGTTGGTTAGCCAGACCTAGGGTTGCCAACTGTCCTATATTAGCCGGGACGTCCCGTATATTGGGCTAAATTGGTTTGTCACGTATGGGACAGCCCTTGTCCCGTATTAGGCCCGGGGGCGCTGTAGGCCCGGACACTGTAGGCCTGGACACTGTAGGCCCGGGGGCCGCTGTAGGCCTGGACAGTGTAGGCCCGGAGGCCCGGGCGCTGCCTAATGGAGGTTGCGTAGCTACCCGCCTCCCGGCCCGGCCGACCACCATTGGTGGAGCGGGAGCACGTGGCCGCTGGCTGGGTGAGGTCACGTGGGGCGGGGGGCTGTGACGTCACCTTTTGTCCCTTATTTGGGAGTGAGAAAGTTGGCAACCCTAGCCAGACCTCACCCGAACAAAGGAATTCTCCATGTGTCAACATTTCTATCTAGGTGTGGCAGATTTGGCACACGTGTACTTTCTCAATTTTTGGGGGAATTTCGGACTCGAGGGCCTGAGCTACAGGGAGATGTTGAGTATCATATCATATCATATCATATATACAGCCGGAAACAGGCCTTTTCGGCCCACCAAGTCCGTGCCGCCCAGCGATCACCGTACATTAACACTATCCTACCCCGCCAATTAACCTACATACCTGTACGTCTTTGGAGTGTGGGAGGAAACCGAAGATCTCGGAGAAAACCCACGCAGGTCACGGGGAGAACGTACAAACTCCTTACAGTACAGCACCCGTAGTCAGGATCGAACCTGAGTCTCCGGCGCTGCATTCGCTGTAAAGCATCAACTCTACCGCTGCGCTACCGTGCCGCCCTAGGCTGGGCCTCTATTCCTTGGAGCGCAGGAGGATGAGGGGTGATCTTATAGAGGTGTATAAAATCATGAGAGGCATTGATCGGATAGAGTCTTGCCCAGTGTAGGTGAATCGAGGACCAGAGGACATGGGTTTGAGGTGAAGGGGAAAGTATTTAATATGAATCTAGGGGGTAACTTTTTCACGCAATGGGTGGTGGGTGTATGGAACGAGCTGCCAGAGGAGGTAGTTGAGGCTGGGACCAACCCAACTTTTAAGAAACAGTTAGACAGGTACATGGATAGACTGTCTAGGACAGGTTTGGAGGGATGTGGACCAAGCGCAGGCAGGTGGGACAAGTGCAGCTGGGATATGTTGACTGGTGTGGGCAATGTGGGCCAAAGGGCCTGTTTCCACACTGTATGACTCTATGACTCTACTGACTCTCTGACTCTATTTTTACAAGGAAATGGGTAGCCATGGCATTGTAGATATACAAGCAAAAATGTCATCATCTAATATCTTGTGTGCAGTTATGGTCGGCCCATTGCAGGAAGGGCCATCATTGTACCGGTGCCAAAGAATGCCTCTCCAGCTTGTTTGAATGACTACCGACCGGTGGCCCTCACCTCGGTTGTCATGAAATGCTTCGAGAGACTAATCAAGAACCACATCTGCGCCCTCCTTCCTCGCAATATGGACCCGCTGCAGTTCGCATACCGTTCGAACAGATCCACGGATGATGCGGTCTCCCAGGTTCTGCACACCGCTCTCTCTCATCTGGACAGCCAGGGGGGCTATGTGGGGATGCTGTTCCTTGACTTTAGTTCAGCATTCAACACAATAGTCCCCAGCAGACTGGCTGAGAAGCTGCTGGAACTGGGGCTTAGCACCCCTCTGTGTGCCTGGGTCCTGGACTTTCTCACCGCCAGGCCCCAAGTGGTCAGGATGGGGGAACACACATCTAGCCCCCTCACCCTGAACATAGGATCCCCCCAGGGTTGCGTCATTAGCCCCCTACTGTACTTCCTGTACACACATGACTGTGGGGCCAGGTTCAGCTCAAACTCCATCATCAAGTTTGCTGATGACACTGTGGTGGTGGGCCGGATCTCCGACAACGATGAGAAAGCCTACCGGGAGGAGGTGGCTGATCTGGCACTCTGGTGTCAGGACAATAGCCTCCTCTTGAATGTGAAAAAAACTAAGGAGCTGATTGTGGAATTTAGAGGGGCTCAACATCCGAGGACGTACACGCCACTGAAGATAAATGGGTCTACTGTGGATAGGGTGAGCAGTTTCAAATACCTGGGATTCCACATCACAGAAGATCTGACATGGACAACACACATTGCCGCACTGGTGGGTAAGGCAAGGCAGCGCCTTTACCACCTTAGACAGCTGAGGAAATTCAGGGTGTCTCTGAGGATCCTTCATTGTTTCTACTCTGGGGCTGTAGAGAGCATCCTGTCCGGCAACATCACAGTCTGGTTTGGGAACAGCTCTGCCCAGGACAGTTTAGTTTAGTTTAGTTTAGTTTAGTTTGGTTTAGTTTAGTTTAGTTTAGTGTTACAGAATCTGTGGAATTCTCTGCCTCAGAAGGCAGTGGAGGCCAATTCTCTGAATGCATTCAAGAGAGAGCTAGATAGAGCTCTTAAGGATAGCGGAGTCAGGGGGTATGGGGAGAAGGCAGGAACGGGGTACTGATTGAGAATGATCAGCCATGATCACATTGAATAGTGGTGCTGGCTCAAAGGGCTGAATGGCCTCCTCCTGCACCTATTGTCTATTGTCTATTGTCTATAACTAAACTAAACTAAAGACATTATGGGTTGAAGGGACTGTCCTGTGTCGTACTGTTTTGTAGTCTATTTTATATCTTGCTGCCATATGTTCCACACCAACATTTCCATTCCAGATTCTAGGTTAGTTGCTTGGTGTACACAGTTACAGGAAGAGGCTGGGTCCCCTGTTCCTATATTCTGACAGCATTATTACAGGCCTTTAATGGGAATCTGATTTACAGTCTGAACGAACAAGACTTCAGATATTCACATTTTGTAATTCTTGAATTGCCATTGTGGCTCCTTTAGCATTTAAATGGAAATTGTTAATGACTTCCATTCATCAGCTATTGATTTCCAGTTGGCTGCTGGCAGAAAGGGAAGTTAAATGGAAGAGGACAATACCACGGGGCTTCTACATGAGCTTGGGTCCAATGGGCGGCCTGGTGGCGTAGCTTCCTCACAGCGCCAGAGATCATGACCACGGGTGCTGTCTGTGCGGAGTTTGTACGCTCTCCCTGTTACAGCATGGATTTTGTCCACGTATTCTGGTTTCCTCCCACATACCAAAGACATGCGGGTTGGCCTTAGTGTGTAGGATGCGAAAGTGGGATAGCATAAAAATAGTGTAGGGGTGATCGATAGTTAGCACGGACTCGGTGGGCCAAAGGGTCTGTTCCCATTCGGTACCACTAAACTAAACCAAACTAAACCAAACCAAACCAAACCAAACCAAACCAAACCAAACCAAACCAAACCAAACCAAACTAAACTAAATTAAACCAAACTAAACTAAACACCACATTGACTACAGGTTTGGAACCATTTTGCACTTCATACAGAAACCATTCCCTCACTGTCTGGTTTCCAAGACTAATTATTTTTTTATTACTTTTAAACATTTTTTATTATGTTTGCAGTGTGGTTTTTTCCCACTTACCTGATGGGAACCGTTAACTGTTTCAGACCAATTGCCGTTTGCTAATTCAAACAGAAGTGTCAGAAGACCATGGGGTGGTGCAGCGGTAGAGTTGCTGCCTTACAGCGCCAGAGACCTGGGTTCCATCCTGACTACGGGTGCTTGTCTGTACGGAGTATGTACGTTCCCCCAGAGACGGCGTGGGTTATTGGCCGCTCCGGTTTCCTCCCACACTCCAAAGACATGGAGTAGGTCAGTTGGCTTTGGGAAAAAAAGGTAAAATGTCCCTATTGATAGTTTCCGGAGATCGTTGGTCGGCGTGGACTTGGTGGGATTGACGCATTGGAAACCAGCGAGAGTTGAATTTGTTTCTTTTGAAGATGGCGAATAAACATTATAGATGGACTCCATTTCACCATCTTAAAAGAAAACAAATGCCTCGACTCAACAAATGAGCTGAAGGCCATCTGTTTGAAATTCAATAAGGAGACACTTTCTTTAGAACTTCCATCTTGCATTCTAGCAGAGAGAATCTCTCAGCTGGGTGTAACTTTGACATTGTCAGTCTGAAATAGTCTACAGCAACTGACTAGCGGCTTCATACGGGTCCTCCTGAAGAAGGGTCTCGACCCGAAACGTCACCCATTCCTTCTCTCCAGAGACGCTGCCTGTCCCACTGAGTGACTCCAGCATTTTGTATGTATCTTCAGTTTAAACCAGCATCTGCAGTTCCTTCCTACACATACAGGTCCTGGCCTGGTTATGAACACCTGAACCATGGACAGCCTGTTCATTTGGGATGGAGAGGAGATGGATTTGCCAGCTGCTGTGTGACTACAGACATCTTCTTCCATGTGGGAGCTGGGTTCACAGCAATACAATACAATATACCTTTATTGTCATTGTACAGGGGTACAACGAGATTGGGAATGCGCCTCCCATACGATGCAATAATTTAATTAGCTAGTCAGTATTAATTTAAACAACCCAATGAAACAAATTGTAACAGTTTTAAAACGGAATAAAGTGCAGAAGAAAGATCATTGCATCTTGACTTTAGAGTTTTAGAGATACAGAGCGCAAACACAGTCCCTTCAGCCCATCGAGTCCATGCCGACCAACGATCCCCATACACTGGCATTGTCCTATATACTAGGAATAATTTACAATTTCGCCGAAGCCAACTGAACTACAAACTACAATGGGCGACGTTTCGGGTCGAGACCCTTCTTCAGACCCTTCTTCAGAATGGGTGTTACGTTACCCATTCCTTCTCTCCCAAGATGCCGCCTGACCCGTTGAGTTACTCCAGCATTTTGTGTCTACGTTCGATTTAAACCAGCATCCGCATTTTTTCTTACTGATTCCGTACTGAATTAGACATCACCCGCCGGTCTGTTTCTGTGATTTTGACCCTCGTGATCCCAGTTAATTAGTACGGATGTTTAAAACAAAAATCTCCATTCGATGGTTGTTCCATTGGCTCAGGTGACATTTTATAACTGTGATATGTGATTGGCCTACATACTGAACTAATCTCTAGTGTAAGAGTGCTGTGAATGTGGGTTTATCGGCTTGAATCTGTAATGCCGTATATGTGCAGGGATTAAATTAAGATTGATTTGCAGAGTTTATCTGGATTAACCATCAGAGCTTTACTCCTGAAAGACAGACCTCTATAATTGGAGGGATTACGTTTGTTTTTGTTTTGTTTAGTTTAGAGATATAGTGCGGAAACAGGCCCTTCGGCCCACCGAGGCCGCACCGACCAGCGATCCCCGCACATTAACTGTCCGACACACACCAGGGACAATTTACACTAATGCCAAGCCAATTAACCTACAAACCTGTACGTCTTTGGAGTGTGGGAGGAAACCGAAGATCTCGGAGATAACCCACGCAGATCGCGGGTTGAAGGTACAAACTCCGTACGGACGGCGCCCACAGTTGGGATCGAACCCGGGTCTCCGGCGCTGCAAGCGCTGTAAGGCAGCAACTCTACCGCTGCGCCACCGTGCAGTCCCTTTTTTGAATTTGATTATAACCCATTACCTCTCTCTGGCCTACAAGATCACCTCCCACTTGTCACAATGGGGAAACGAGCCAAATTCAACCTCTATTCTTCTGATCAAGCTTAACAAAATAAATGTAAACTTAACAGAAAAGAGATAGATAAATTCTGTTCTGCATTAGCTGGACAGGGTGTCAAAGAAGGCTTTTGGCACCATGACCTTCATCAGTGTGTGGGTATTGAGTGCAGAAGTTGGGATGTCCTGTTGCAGTTGTCCTGTTGAGATGTTGGTGAGGCCGCATTTGGAGTATCGTGTTCGGCTTTTTCGGTCACCCTGCTCCAGGAAAGATGTGAAGCTGGAAAGAGTGCAGAAAAGATTTATGGGGAGGTTGCCAGGACTCGAGGGACTGAGCTATACGGGGAGGTTGGGCAGGCTAGGGTTTTATTCCATGGAGTGCAGGAGGCTAAGGGTTATCCGATATGGGTGTATAAAATCATGAAGGGCCATGAATGCACAGAGTATTTTACCCAGGGTAGGGGTGTCAAGAACCAGAGGAAATAGGTTTAAGGTGAGAGAGGAAAGATTTAAAAGGAACCTGATGGGCAGCTTTTTCACCTGAAGGATGGTGGATATATGGAACGATCTTTAATAAAAGTTTAATAATTTTTATTTGTCATACGTAGGTTGGCACAGGGTCAACGATACAATGAAATGTATTTGACAAGACAACGGGTCACCTCAGCAGTAATATTCCAAGGATAAATAAGATTTAAAAAATGACATTAGTAAGGTAAAAAGACAATATTAAAAATAATCAACATATATGATGTGAAATGTGTTTATGAGTTCAGAAGCCTGATGGCCTGATGGTAGAAACTGTTCTTGAGTCTGGTGGTATGCACAGCCATGCTCCTGTATCGTCTGCCTGACGGTAACAAGGAGAACAGCCTGCGTGCTGGGTGGCTGTGGTCCTTGATGATGCTGCGTGCCTTCCGCAGGCACCGCCGGTAGGAAATGTCCTGAGTGGCCGTGAGACAGTTGCCAGTGATGTGCTGTGCCGTCTTCCCCACTCTCTGTAGTGATTTGTGGCTGTGGGCAGAACAGTTCCCGTACCAGACTGTAATGCAGCCCGTCAGCAGGCTCTCGATGGTGCATCTGTAGAAGTTTGTGAGGATGCTGGCGTTCATGCCAAACTTCCTCATTCTCAGGAAAAAGAGCCGCCGGCGGGCCTTCTTTGTTATTGTGTCCGTGTGCAGTGTCCAGGAAAGGTCCTCAGTGATGTGCACACCGAGGAACTTAAAGCTGCTGACCCTTTCAACCTCAGCATCACCGATGTGGATGGGGAGGTGTCCACTCCCCCACTGTCTCCTGTAGCTGCCAGAAGAGGTAGTTGACGCAGATACCATAACTGCATTTAAAAGACACATGGACAGGTACATGAATAGGAAAGGTTCAGTGGATATTATTAAGGCAGAGATAGACAGATTCTTGATTAGAACGGGAGTTGAGGATAATAGAAACATAGAAACATAGAAAATAGGTGCAGGAGTAGGCCATTCGGCCCTTCGAGCCTGCACCGCCATTCAATATGATCATGGCTGATCATCCAGCTCAGTAACCTGTACCTGCCTTCTCTCCATACCCCCTGATCCCTTTAGCCATAAGGGCCACATCTAACTCCCTCTTAAATATAGCCAATGAACTGGCCTCAACTACCTTCTGCGGCAGAGAATTCCACAGACTCACCACTCTCTGTGTGAAGAAATGTTTTCTCATCTCGGTCCTAAAAGACTTCCCCCTTATCCTTAAGCTGTGACCCCTGGTTCTGGACTTTCCCAACATCGGGAACAATCTTCCCGCATCTAGCCTCTCCAACCCCTTAAGAATTTTATATGTTTCAATAAGATCCCCCCTCAGTCTTCTAAATTCCAGCGAGTATAAGCCCAGTCAATCCAGTCTTTCTTCATATGAAAGTCCTGCCATCCCAGGGATCAATCTGGTGAACCTTCTCTGTACTCCCTCTAAGGCTAGAACGTCTTTCCTCAGATTAGGAGACCAAAACTCTACACAATACTCCAGGTGTGGTCTCACCAAGGCCCTGTACAACTGCAGCAGAACCTCCCTGCTCCTATACTCGGGGAGAAGGCAGGAAAATGGGATTCGGAGGCAGAGATCGGCCATGATTGATTGGCAGAGTGGACTCGATGGGCCGAATGGCCCAATTCCACTCCCATAACTTGTGAACTTGTTTAGAGGGATATGGTCCAAATGCGGACAAATGGGATTAGCCTAGATGGGGCAACCTTAGTTAGCATGGTCGAGTTGGACTGAAGGCATGTATCCATGCAGTTTGACTCTATCACTCTCTAAGTTGTTTCATATCATATCATCATATCATATATATACAGCCGGAAACAGGCCTTTTCGGCCCACCAAGTCCGTGCCGCCCAGCGATCCCCGTACATTAACACTATCCTACACCCACTAGGGACAATTTTTACATTTACCCAGCCAATTAACCTACAAACCTGTACGTCTTTGGAGTGTGGGAGGAAACCGAAGATCTCGGAGAAAACCCACGCAGGTCACGGGGAGAACGTACAAACTCCTTACAGTGCAGCACCCGTAGTCAGGATCGAACCTGAGTCTCCGGCGTTGCATTCGCTGTAAAGCAGCAACTCTACCGCTGCGCTACCGTTTCCTTATGAAAATATCACACTGAAGGAAATACCAGTGGTGGAAATAATGAAAGGAATGTTTTGCCCACAGAACCCTGGACGGCTACCAAATGCCGTAATTGCATTATAAACAGAGAACTTGGATTTCGGCCATTTTTCGGTGTGCTAAGTATGTGCTCTGCATTTTGCTCGAGGGTCAGACTGGGTCACCAAAATAAAAATCACAAAACTGGGACGCCGTCTCTTCAGGGGGACGCTGTTGTGCTTTGCTGCCACTTGTACGCCTTGGGTCATAAGGCCATAAGCGATAGGAGCAGAATCAGGCCATTCAGCCCATCAGGTCTACTCTGCCATTCAATCATGGCTGATCTATCTCTCCCTCCCAACCCCATTCTCCTGCCTTCTCCCCATAACCTATGACGCCTGCAAAGAATTCCACAGATTCGCCGCCCTCTGACTAAAGAAATTTCTCCTCATCTCCATCAAAAAACATCTAACCCACCACTCAATCTCCAGGTCCCTCAGTTCGGCCGACTTGGGGCTACTGACTGTCCCGCGGTCTAGGCTTAAGCTCAGGGGTGACCGCGCTTTTGCGGTTGCAGCTCCTAGATTGTGGAACAGCATCCCTCTCCCCATCAGAACTGCCCCCTCCATCGACTCCTTTAAGTCCAGGCTCAAAACCTATTTCTACTCCCTAGTGTTTGTGGCCCTCTGAGGGGGCGCTGTGAACTGTTTATGTATGTGCTGTTAGGTTTGTGTGCCATTGTATGTTCTTTTTTAGTACCTGCACTGAGGTACAGCACTTTGGTCAACGTGAGTTGTGTTTAAATGTGCTATACACATAAATTTGACTTGACTTGAATTGACTTGCTAAAAGAACGTCCTTTAATTCTGAGGCTGCGATCTCTAGTCCCAGACTCTCCCACGAGTGGAAACATCCTCTCCACGTCCACTCGATCCAAGCCTCACTAGTCACACGTTGGTCACCCGTTGGGCGCTGAGAGAGGGTAGCTGCCCAACAGGCTCACCACTGGCACATTATTCACACATCGCTTGTGGATAGGTGTTGCCAACTTCCTCACTCCCAAATACGGGACAAGGTAACGTCACCACCCCGCGCCCCACGTGACCTCACCTCGCCAGCGGCCACTTGCTCCCACTCCATCAATGGCGGCCACCCTCTGATTAAAGAAATTCCTCCTCATCTCCTTCAATAGACAATAGACAATAGGTGCAGGAGGAGGCCATTCGGCCCTTCATGCCAGCACCGCCATTCAATGTGATCATGGCTGATCATTCTCAATCAGTACCCCGTTCCTGCCTTCTCCCCATACCCCCTGACTCCGCTATCCTTAAGCGCTCTATCTAGCTCTCTCTTGAATGCATCCAGTGAATCGGCCTCCACTGCCTTCTGAGGCAGAGAATTCCACAGATTTATAACTCTCTGACTGAAAAGGTTTTTCCTCATCTCTGTTCTAAATGGCCTACCCCTTATTCTTAAACTGTGGCCCCTGGTTCTGGACTCCCCCAACATTGGGAACATGTTTCTTGCCTCTTAACGTGTCCAACCCCTTAACAATCTTATATGTTTCGATAAGATCCCCTCTCATCCTTCTAAGTTCCAGTGTATACAAGCCTAGCCGCTCCAGTCTTTCAACATAGCGGGAAGCACGTGTTCGATCCTGCTGGTCTGTATGGAGTTTGTACGTTCTCCCCGTGACCTGCGTGGGTTTTCTCCGGGAACTCTGGTTCCCTCCAACACTCCAAAGACCTACAGGTTTGTTGGCTAATTGGCTTGGCAAGATATAAAAATTGTCCCCAGGGTGTGTAGGATAGTGTTAGTATGCGTGGATCACTGGTCGGCGCGGACCCAGTGGGCCGAAGGGCCTGTTTCCACACTGTATCTCCCAGCTAAACTAAAGCATGGTACTACAAAGAAAACTGTTTCCTAAGCAACGGCGAGCAGCCTTCGAAATGATGGGATTTTTGAAAAGAAAAGAACAAACTTGGCTTCACCCAATTGACATTGTATGGCATTAAAAGGGCAAGTTAATGACCAACTTGGTTCCAATGAGCGATCAAGACAACTCCAGATTGTTGCTCTCACAAATACTAATTTAGCTTTGCAATTTAAATGTTTTCTTTTCTCTCTCAGGCTCTACTGTTGGTTTTGTTTAGAATCACTGAGTTTTGGAGAAGTTACTCAGTGCACTGTGGCCAGGTTGTTCTGCACTGCTTGTCCTCTCCTCAGTCACCTTGTCAATCAGCATTGCTGGAGCAATAAGTCACGGGTCACCCATGTGCTGGAGCCACCAGTTACTGCCGAATCCTTACTGCTTTCAGGTAGACAATAGACAATAGGTGCAGGAGGAGGCCATTCGTCCCTTCGAGCCAGCACCGCCATTCAATGTGATCATGGCTGATCATTCTCAATCAGTACCCCGTTCCTGCCTTCTCCCCATACCCCCTGACTCCGCTATCCTTAAGAGCTCTATCTAGCTCTCTCTTGAATGCATTCAGAGAATTGGCCTCCACTGTCTTCTGAGGCAGAGATTTCCACAGATTCACAACTCTCTGACTGAAAAAGATTTTTCTCGTCTCAGTTCTAAATGGCCTACCCCTTATTCTTAAACTGTGGCCCCTGGTTCTGGACTCCCCCAACATTGGGAACATGTTTCCTGCAGGTCGAGATCCTTCTTCCTACCGACTGAGTTTATCCAGGTATTTGAGTCTTTTTTTTTGTGTAAACCAGCACCTGCGGTTCTTTGATTCTTAAAAAATCTCCTTGCTCTCTCTTTCACAAACTCCCCGGACAGGAAGCAGCACCACAGCACCTAAAGTAAGCATGCAGGTAGAGCAGGCAGTGAAGAAAACTAATGGCATGTTGGTCTTCATTGCGAGAGGATTTGAGTTTAGGAGCAAGGAGGTCCTACTGCAGTTGTACAAGGCCCTGGTGAGATCTCACCTGGAGTACTGTGTGCAGTTTTGCTCTCCTAATTTGAGGAAGGACATTCTTGCTATTGAGGGAGTGCAGCGTAGGTTCACCAGGTTAATTCCCGGGATGGCGGGACTGACATATGATGAAATAATGGGTCGACTGGGCTTGATTTCACTGGAATTTAGAAGGGTGAGAGGGGATTTATAGAAACATATTATATTCTTAAGGGATTGGACAGGCTAGATGTAGGAAAAATGTTCCCGATGTTGGGGGAGTCCAGAACCAGGGCCCACAGTTTAAGAATAAGGGGTGATTAGGATTGAGATAAGGAAAAAACGTTTTCACCCAGAGAGTTGTGAATCTGTGGGATTGTCTGCCACTGAAGGCAGTGGAGGCACTGGATGTTTTCATGAGAGAGTTAAGGAATCAAGTGATATGGGGAAAAAAACAGAACGGAGTACTGATTTAGGATGATCAGCCATGATTATATTGAATGGCGGTGCTGGCTCGAAGGGCTGAATGGCCTACTCCTGCACCTATTTTCTATGTTTCTATGCTTCTATGCTTAACCAGAGGAACAGCCAGAGGAATCCCCTTCTTAATTTGTCAAGAGATGAGTAACTGTGGGCAGCACGGTGGCGCAGCGGTAGAGTTGCTGCCTTACAGCGAATGCAGCGCCGGAGACTCAGGTTCGATCCTGACTACGGGCGCCGTCTGTACGGAGTTTGTACCTTCTCCCCGTGACCTGCGTGGGTTTTCTCCGAGATCTTCGGTTTCTTCCCACACTCCAAAGACGTACAGGTATGTAGGTTAATTGGCTGGGCAAATGTAAAAAAAAAATTGTCTCTAGTGTGTGTAGGATAGTGTTAATGTGCGGGGATCGCTGGGCGGCGCGGACCCGGCGGGCTGAAGGGCCTGTTTCCGCGCTGTATCTCTAAATCTAAAAAATCTAAATCTAAAACTGGCGTTCAGCCAAATTTAAAAGTTGCTGCTCCGTGAGTTAAATTCTCCGTTTATCTCCACAGATTGAGCATGTTTGTGACCCTGGGAGTGTTTTTCGTGCGTGGTTCCACAACTGTGATCAGCTTGCTTGAAGGCTGTAGTCTTCGATGATTCACTCCTGGCTATTACGCACTTTATGCTATCTTGTGCAGAGTGTAATCCATTGAATGTCAACCACGCTGACAAAAAAGAATGGAATAATAATAGCAATTGGGTCAAGTTAGCATCATAACGAAAGCGATGCATCTTTTATTTTCATCCTATCTGGTATATTTGCTGCTTCTGGTGTGGTTTCCACACCAGCAGATCAATCAAGAGTGAAGACTGTTTAATTTAGTCATATTGAGTTTCGTTTAATTTAGAGAAACAGGCCCATCGGCCCACCGAGTCCGCACTGCATAGCAATCCCCGCACATTATCACTATCCTTACACTCTACACTGGCATTCTACTTTTATACCAAGGCAATTAACCTACACACCTGTACGTCTTTGGAGTGTGGGAGGAATGCGAAGATCTCGGAGAAAACCCAGGCAGGTCACGGGGAGAACGTACAAACTCCGTGCGGACAGCACCCGTAGTCGGGATCAAACTGGATCTCTGGCGCTGCAAGGCAGCCACCGTGCCACCCATAAATGCCATGCATGCCAACAACGGAACAATAAACGGTGTGAAGAAGGGTCTCGACCCGAAACGTCACCTATTCTTTTTCTCCAGAGATGCTGCCTGATCCGCTGAGTTACTCCAGCTTTTCATGTCTATCTTCACAATGATATTCATATTTGCTTCAGCTGAAAAGGTCCGTAAATGCAATAACACACAGATTAACTTATCTTCAGACCTAAGGGTCCCGACTGAAAATGTCGTCTGTCCATCCTTTCCACAGATGCTGCCTGACCGACCGACTGAGTTCTTCCAGCAATTTGCTTTTTACTCATCTGGTCATACTTTGCTTGCTATATTTACATTGCTTATACACATATGGAATCAAGCTGGATAAGGTGCAGAGAAGATGTACGTGGATGCAGCCAGCACTCAAGGGCCTGAGCTACAGGGAAAGGTTGAGCAGGCTGGGACTCTATTCCTTGAAGTACAGGAGTACGAGGGGTGATCTTATGGAGGCGTACATAATTATGAGAGGAATAGATTGGGTAAACGCACAGTGTCTCTTGACAGACAGCACCCATAGTCAGGATTGAACCCGGGTCCCTGGCGCTGTAAAGCAGCAACTCTACTGCTGCGCCACCGTGCCACATGTGATGCAAGTCAAGGGCGTATCTTCCCATCTCTCTCAGGACAAGCTGTCGTGATCTTGCAATTGACATAGGTTAGAGCCATGCTTGCGAACATATCTCGTAGTGCCCAGAGCCACAGTTGCTCTAAATCGCGGGGCTTGGGTCAGCCCGCTGCGGACCTTCTACCGTCCGGCGCGGCCTGAAATAGGCCGCAGGATTTTCTCTGCCCGGCGGGGGCTTCAAGGTCGGGAGCCCCGACCGCCCCGACGTGCAGCGGCAGCATCTTCGCCCGCCCCGGATCGCGGGGCTTGGGTCTGCCCACTGCGGACCTTTCACCATCCGGCGCGGCCTGGAACGTGGCAACTTCAACAGCCTGACCACGGGAGAAGACGGCAGGGGAAGAGAAAAAGACATTCTGGCCTTCCATCACAGTGAGGAGGTGACTGGAGGAGACTCACTGTGATGGATGTTTCTTTTTTTTTGTTTTGTGTTGGTTTGTGATTGTGTGTGTTGTTGCTTATTTTCATTGCTCTTATTGTTGGACTGTGGGTGACGAACTTTCGTCCAAAAGACTTGCTTTTTTGGATGACAATAAAGGTTATTCTGATTCTGATTCTGATTCTGAAATGCATGAAGGAGCCTCCTGTTTTACAAGAGCAGGTGGGTGGGGGTAAAAAAATCAGGAACCACCCCCCCCCCCCCCCCCCACCCGCTATATTCAGTCTTGGGGAGGAGCCCTGACTGGAGGTGTCTTCTGCCCATGTTCTCCAAAGATGCTGCCTGGCCCGCTGAGTTACTCCAGCACTTTGAGTTACTCCAGCACAGCTACATCACCCAGGCAATTTACATCTCTCCTGGTCACTCCCTCTTCTCCTCTCTCCCATCAGGCATGAGGCACTGACTGAAAACCTCCATATTCAGGGACAGTTTCTTCCCAGCTGTTCTCAGGCAACTGAACCATCCTATCACCAACTAGAGAGAGGTCCTGACCAACCGTCCACCTCATTGGAGACCCTCGGACTATCTTTAATTGGACTTTACTGGACTTTATCTTGCACTAAACGTGATTCCCTTTATCGTGTACCTGTACACTGTGGACGACTCGATTGTAATCGTGCATAGTCTTTCCGCTGACTGGTCAGCACGCACAAAAGCTTTTCACTGTACCTCGGTACACATGACAATGAACTAAACTGAACCAAACTAAACTAAACTAAACTAAACTAAACCATTTCAAAACTGAAGGTTAAGTATTCGAAATCCATCCATTTTTAAGTGCTTTCCGCAACAGAATTGTTATCCATCTGTGATTAAAGAGAAATGAAAACCTTGTAAACTTCATTGATCCAAATGCACTTGAGGAAAATAAATCTGTCAGATAATTATTTGTGCGTAATTTTTTCTTGAAAAGATCACAGCGGGCCCCAACAACACAGTGCCTTTAATGGGCAATAAATTCTGGGGCTGTGGGGGGCAGTCAGGGCAAGAAATAGGAATATATATAAGTGAGGAACAAAGATGCTGGCAAAGCACAACTGAACTGCCTTCAGAGTCGATTGTTGCCGGTGAAACAGGTAAAAATATGACTTTTCTTCAAGGGAATGTTAATGGGCGTTTATTTACTTTTGGCATCACAGGGAGCTATTAATTCACTGTGGTTTGAGTAACTTTGATGGAGCAGAGAAAGCGGATCGTGGCGAGAAGAAAACTCATGCTTCATGACCCTTTTATGTTCCAAACAAGTTTAGTTTAATTTAGGTTTTAGAGACACAGTGCGGAAACAGGCCCTTCGGCCCCTCTGTGTCCACACTGTCACTGACACTAACACTGTCCTACTTGCACCAGGGGCAATTTACATTTACACCAAGCCAATTAACCTACAAACCTGTACGTCTTTGGAATGTGGGCGGAAACCGGAGATCCTGGAGAAAACCCACGGGTAAAAGCTCCGGTTTCCTCCCACACTCCAAATGTGTATAGGTTTGTAGGTTAATTGGCTTGGTTTCATTGTAAATGTGGAGGCCAAGTCAATGGATATATTTTAAGGCAGAGCTAGATAAAGATTCTTGATTAGTATGAGGAGAAGGCAGTAGAATGGGGTTAGGAGGGAGAGATAGATCAGCCATGATTGAATGGTGGAGTAGACTTGATGGGCCGAATGGCCTAATACTGCCCCTGTCACTTATGATCTTATGATCTTAAATTGTCCCTGGTGTGTGTAGGATTGTGTTAGTGCTTGGGGATCGCTGGTGGCTGCTGTATGTCTAAACTAAATTAAACTAAAACTAAGCTAAACTAAACTAAACTAAACTAAACTTAACTTAACTAAACTTAACTAAACTTAACTAAACTTAACCTGAACCTATGTCAGACAAGGAGATGGATTGGTAATTTAAAACTATAATGAGACCGGCAGCCTCTAGTTTAACTTACTTTGCTGGTTGTAAAATGATCAGTTGAACTTCTCATGCTCTGCATCATTCCTTGTGGACTAAGAGAGCTCGATGGGTGGCCTCTACAATCATACAAAAGCTGCAGGCCTCCCTTCCCCAAGGGATTCTCCACAAACAGACATCCCCCAGAATTGGCGGTTTCACAAAATGCTGGAGTAACTCAGCAGGTCAGGCAGCATCTAGGAGAGAGGGAATGGGTGACGTTTCGGGTCGAGACCCTTCTTCAGACCCCCAGAATTGGCAATCAGGCACTGTTCCCTGGCCACGGGGATCAGAACATAATCTGCACTGAAATCTCACAGTCAGATCCGATTAGCCTGGTGTCACTTACACCAAGATGCAATGACATTCTTTGATCGCATGAAGCTCATGGTAATGACAGATGCAACAACAAATACAAAAACTGCAGATGCTGGTTTAAACCGAAGATAGACCCAAATACAAAACAGCAGGATGATGCAAAAATTGGAGTGCAATCTGAAGAAGTGCATAAAAAGTACTGAAGTGTGATAAAGGAATAAGGGACGCAGCGGTAGAGTTTCTGCCTTTCTAGCGAATGCAGCGCTGGAGACTCGGGTTCGATCCCGACTACTTTTTTTTAATATATAAAAGTTTTATTCCAAAGAAAAACATACAAACATACTAAGCAAAATGTGATCAAACAAAAGCCGCCTGTATCGGCAGTTTACAAATTAAACAATTATCACATTAAAATCCCGCCATCTCTGTCAACAATACATTCGACCCCCCCCGCGGTGACCAGCGTTCCCGGAAGGCCTCCAGAGTCCCCGTGGACACCGCGTGTGCGTGTTCCCTCTCCAGGGACACGTGGGCACGGACGTAAGCACGGAACAGGGGTAGGCAGCCGACTTCTGTGAGGCCGTCGACTGCCCGCTGCCTGGACCCGCGGATGGCCATCTTGGCCAGGCCCAGGAGCAGACCGACAGGGAGACCCCCTCCTCCCTCCTGACCCTCCCCCCTCTGTACCGGGTGCCCAAAAATTAAAAGCGTAGGGCTAAAATGGAGCCAGAACTTGAGGAGCAGCCCCTTCAGATACTGGAACAGGGGCTGTAACCTCCCGCACTCTGTATACAAATGGTACACGGTCTCCTCCTCGCCGCAGAAGCGACAGGCGGCAGACAAGACCGTGAACCGGCTCAAGTACCTGTTACAGGCTACAGCCTTATGCAACACTCTCCACCCCAGGTCCCCGATGTAAAGCGGGAGGACCCCCTTATAGAGAGACCTCCACGGGGGACCGCTCCCGCCGTCAAGTGGTAACACGGACCGCCAGGGCGTGTCCGGAAGGAAGACGAGAGCGAGGAAGTGGAGAGTGTGCAGGAGCAGCCTGTACAAAACTCGCCTCTCCGCGTCATGGAACGGCACGCTGGGCATCTGGGAAAGGCGGCTCATATTGCGTGGGGCCGGCTCTCGGGAAGGGACCCGTGCCATGGGCCCAATGAGCAATTCCGACGGAGCGGGGGTAAGCCCAGTCGGAATCGCTCCACGCACCCGCCTCTCCTCGACACCCACCGTGACAGGGTGAGGACCGGCCCCCCTCACAACCACAGCACCCCCCTCCCCCTGAGGAGCAGCGCCCTGGCTAAAGGTGACCAAATTCCTGGCTCTCAGGAGATCACGGTAAAAACCAGGCAACTCCCGCCTAGCGCGCTGACTCATGCCCGCTACCGGGAGCCGTGATCCCTCCTGGAGGCAGCGCCCCTGGCAGAAAAAGTATGTGGCCAGCGAGTGCCATCTGGGAGGGCACTCGGAGTACACGTACCTACGCAAGGTCCTGAGTCGGAGGGCCGCCACCTGAGTGCGGACGCAGACCAGCGCCTGACCGCCCTCCTCCAACGGGAGACTCAGAACCCCAGCAGAGATCCAGTGGTTCCTCTCACCCCAGAAGAAGTTAACTAACCTCCTCTGTATCATGGCGATGAAACGAGAGGACGGGACCAGAGTGGCCAGCCGGTACCACAGCAGAGAGGCCACCAGCTGGTTTATGACCAAAGCCCTACCCCGATATGATAACACACCAAGGAGGCCTGACCAGCGCCCCACACGGGCGACCACCTTCGCCTCCAGCTCCTGCCAATTCGCCTGCCAAGCCCCCTCAGTGGGACTCAGGTAGATCCCCAGATAGAGGAGGTGCGTGGTGCTCCACGCAAAAACTGCCATCTCCTCTGGCAGGGAGTCTACCTGCCACTGACCCACCAAGAGCCCAGCACACTTCCCACAGTTGATCCTGGCGGAGGATGCGGCTGAGAACACCCGCTGGCACTCACGCATCCTCCGCAGGTCAATCGGGTCGGTGAACATTAGTAACACATCGTCGGCGTAGGCCGAGAGAACCACCTCCACCCCCGGCCCCGGCAAATCCAAACCTGCCAGCCGCCTCCGTAGGAGGCACAGGAATGGCTCCACACAGAGGGAATAAAGCTGGCCGGACATGGGGCATCCCTGACGAACCCCCCTCCCAAAGTGAATGGGAGCCAACAAAGAGCCATTGACCTTGACCAGGCACTCTGCGGCAGCGTAAAGGAGCCGGACCCGGGCCACAAAATGGGGTCCGAATCCAAACGCCCGCAGAGTCCCGAGAAGGTAGTCGTGTCCCACCCGGTCAAACGCTTTCTCCTGGTCAAGGGAGAGAAAGGCAACGGACAGACCAGCCCTCTGGCACAGATGGATCAGGTCCCGGACCAGATGGATATTGTCCTGGATGGACCGGCCCGGGACTGTGTAGGACTGGTCAGGGTGGATCACATGGGACAGCATGGGCCCCAGGCG
This sequence comes from Rhinoraja longicauda, assembly GCF_053455715.1. Classification (NCBI taxonomy): domain Eukaryota; kingdom Metazoa; phylum Chordata; class Chondrichthyes; order Rajiformes; family Arhynchobatidae; genus Rhinoraja; species Rhinoraja longicauda. Next base: position 10,888,166 of record NC_135954.1, read on the forward strand.
ATTGGCCAATGCCCGTGCAAAGACTTTGTAACCCGTACTGAGAAGAGAGACCGGGCGCCAGTTCTTCAAGAGGCGGAGATCGCCCTTCTTGGGCAGCAGGACGACGACTGCCTACTACGGGTGCTGTCTGTCCGGAGTTGGTACATTCTCCACCTGACCTGCGTGGGTTTTCTCCGAGATCTTTGTTTTCCTCCCACACTCCAAAGATGAACAGGCAGGGGTGCTATGCTGCCCCGCTCCGGCAACTCTTTAAAAAAAAAAAACCAAAATAAACAGCAGGAGATTTTAACTAGCAGGGGAATTTAACAGCGGCCCCTCTGGCACCAATGACAGCTCCGTCACCTAAAAAATTAGCACCGCGTACAGGCATGTAGGATAATTGGCTTGGCAAATGTAAAAATTGTCTCCAGTGGGGACAGGATAGTGTTAATGTGCGGGGATCGCAGAAAGGGCCTGTTTCCGCGCTGTATCTCGAAACTAAACGAAAGCTAAAAATAGCCAAATGAGTTAAGAGTATGTGGCAGGGATATACAGGAAAGGTGGTGTGAACGAGATGACAGGTTTAGCATGTGTAGGAAGGAACTGCAGATGCTGGTTTAAACCGACAATAGACACAAAAAGCTGCAGTAACTCAGCGGGACAGGCAGCATCTCTGGAGAGAAGGAATGGGTGACGTTTCGGGTGGAGATTCTTCTGCAGAAAAGTTAAGGGTCTTGACCCGAAACGTCACCCATTCCTTCTCTCCGGTGATAGGTTTAATAGACTGATAGAAGTGGGGAATAAGCTGTTCCTAAATCAGGTTGTCTGGGGTTTGAAGCTCCTGTATCTTCTCCTAAAGGGTAGGAGAAAGAAACTAGAAAGGCCAAGATACCGGGCGCCTTTAGACGATAGACAATAGACAATAGGTGCAGGAGTAGGCCATTCAGCCCTTCGAGCCAGCACCGCCATTCAATGCGATCATGGCTGATCACTCTCAATCAGTACCCCGTTCCTGCCTTCTCCCCATACCCCCTCACTCCGCTATCCTTAAGAGCTCTATCCAGCTCTCTCTTGAAAGCATCCAACGAACTGGCCTCCACTGCCTTCTGAGGCAGAGAATTCCACACCTTCACCACTCTCTGACTGAAAATGTTCTTCCTCATCTCCGTTCTAAATGGCCTACCACTTATTCTTAGACTGTGGCCCCTTGTTCTGGACTCCCCCAACATTTAATTCTACCTCCAATCTTCCTGATGCAATGCACTGTGGAGATGGACTGGGTGGAAGGAACTGATGAGCCTGATGTACCTCCTTCCCTAGAGATACAGCACGGAAACAGGCCCTTCGGCCCACCGGGTCCACGCCGACCAGCGATCCCCGTACATTAACACTATCCTACACACACTAGGGACAATTTAAAAAAAAAAAGCCAATTAACCTACATACCTGTACGTCTTTGGAGTGTGGGAGGAAACTGAAGATCTTGGAGAAAACCCACGCTGGTCACGGGGAGAACGTACAAACTCCATATAGATGGCGCCCGTAGTCAGGATCGAACCTGAGTCTCCGGCACTGCATTCGCTGTAAGGCAGCAACTCTACCGCTGCGCCACCGTGCCGCCCATATGTATGGGCTAAACGCAGGCAGGTGGGACTAGTGTAGATGGGACATGCTAGCCGGTGTGGACAAGTTGGGCTGAAGGGCCTGTTTCCACTCTATGACTCTTCTTGCTCTTGGTCCTTTCTTTCCTTTTCTCATCTCTCCTCCATTTTTTGCTCGTGGTTCTTCTCCCTCCATTTCCACCTTCCATTTCTTGCTACTATTTTCCTCTTGCCCACTTTGTTTTACTCATTCACTCCTTCCCCTCCGCCTCATTCATTCATCTCTCCCTCAGTGTCTTCCATCTCCAAGCATTCTGCGGCAGGACGGGCATTTTATTCACTTTGTTTTGTGAAGTTGTTCATGACTCCACTGAGACGATGAAGTTATGGTGGACAGATAATGCTCCCTGCTCTTTATGACTGAGCCTCAAGTTTTTGAAGTGACGTTGAACTAATGTGTTCATGGTGGCGCAGCGGTAGAGTTGTTGCCTTACAGCGCCCGAGGCCCGGGTTCGATCCTGACTACGGGGCTGTCTGTACAGAGTTTGTATGTGACATAGAAACATAGAAACATAGAAAATAGGTGCAGGAGTAGGCCATTCGGCCCTTCGATCCTGCACCGCCATTCAATATGATCATGGCTGATCATCCAACTCAGTATCCCGTACCTGCCTTCTCTCCATACCCACTGATCCCTTTAGCCACAAGGGCCACATCTAACTCCCTCTTAAATATAGCCAATGAACTGGCCTCAACTACCTTCTGAGGCAGAGAATTCCACAGATTCACCACTCTCTGTGTGAAAAAAAACGTTCTCATCTCGGTCCTAAAAGACTTCCCCCTTATCCTTAAACTGTGACCGGCGTGGGCTTTCTCTGGCTTCTTCCCACACTTCAAAGACGTACAGGTTTGTAGGTGAGGTGGTTTGGCAAAATTGTAAATTGCCCATAGTGTGTGTTGGATAGTGTCAATGTGCGGGGATCGCTGGTCGGCGTGGACTGGGTGGGCCGCAGGGGCCTGTTTGCTGGCCGTGTCTCTCAGAATTTAAAAAAGACTGTTTGTTGTTAATGCAACAGAAGAATAATCCCCTCTTTGCCTTCATTCCCCTGCGTTTTCTCGAGGTCCATCTCTGTAATGGAGTTGGTTTACCAATCAATCAAGATATCATTGAAAGTCGGAGCCCATGAGGGGCAAAATGGCCCTCACTGGTTTAGGCTTAGAAGCATTGGTTGAGAATGATCAGCCATGATCACATTGAATGGTGGTGCTGGCTCGAAGGGCCGAATGGCCTCCTCCTGCACCTATTGTCTATTGTCTATTAGTTTACGGTGAGAGGGGAAAGATTTAATAAGAACCTAAAGGGATCTTTTTCGCACAGAGGCTGGTGGTTTTATGGAACGGGCTGCCGGAGAAGGCAGCTGAGACAGGAACTGTAGCAACATTTAAAAGACGTTTGGGCAGAATCATGGATAGGAAATGTTTCTAGAGACATTGGCCAAACGCAGGGAGGATTTGTATTTTGTATTTTGCGTTTTTTGCAGTTTGAGTTTTTTTTTTTGTATTTTGTATTTTTTGTGTTTTTATGACTGTTGGCAGATCAATTTCCCTCCTGGGATAAATGAAGTTCTAGTCAAGTCAAGTCAAATTTATTTGTCACATACACATACTCGATGTGCAGTGAAATGAAAGTGGCAATGCCTGCGGGTTGTCACGTATCGTATCGTAGGATGGGGCATCTTGGACAGCATGTGCAGGTTGGGCTGAAGGGCCAGTTTCTGTGCTAATGACTCTCTGACTCTATGACCGATTCATGTTACTATGTCACTGAAAGTGCAGGTGATGTTACGGCAACAGCACCGAAATTCACGGACATACAATGTGGTCAGTTCGTGTGGCCAGTAATTTACGAAAGGTTATTCTGTGAGGAAATGTGGAAGAAATTACCTCCTTCGTCGTTGAGCCCATTATTGTTCAAATTCCAAGACTGCTCATTAACCTTGTGAACTCCAATGATTAAGTTAAACATAACGTGGCTCTGTTTAAGAAAGCACAGTTTGTAATTCTCAATCAGATTTTTTGGAAAAGTCATCTTGGGCCCATGCCAGGAATGTTGGGTGTATATGAAATATCTACCCATGTCACTCAGACCCCGAATGCATTTTTTTGCGTTTAGAAAATAAATCCAGTGGCCTACCCACAATGTCACGGAACTTCAACCTCACCTGCACAGATGATTGATGTAGGGCAATGTTACAAGGTCACAAGGTCATAAGTGACAGGAGTAGAATTTGGCCATTCGGCCCATCATGTTTACTTCGCCATTCAATCATGGCTGATCTATCTCTCCCTCCTAATCCCATTAGAAACATAGAAACAAAGAAACATAGAAAATAGGTGCAGGAGGAGGCCATTCGGCCCTTTGAGCCAGCACCGCCATTCATTGTGATCATGGCTGATCATCCACAATCAGTAACCCGTGCCTGCCTTCTCCCCATATCCCTTGATTCCACTAGCCCCTAGAGCTCTAACTATCTCATTCTTCTGCCTTCTCCCCATAACATCCAACACCCTAATCAAGAATTTGGACAATAGACAATAGACAATAGACAATAGGTGCAGGAGTAGGCCATTCAGCCCTTCGAGCCAGCACCGCCATTCAATGCGATCATGGCTGATCACTATCAATCAGTACCCCGTTCCTGCCTTCTCCCCATACCCCCTCACTCCGCTATCCTTAAGAGCTCTATCCAGCTCTCTCTTGAAAGCATCCAACGAACTGGCCTCCACTGCCTTCTGAGGCAGAGAATTCCACACCTTCACCACCCTCTGACTGAAAAAGTTCTTCCTCATCTCCGTTCTAAATGGCCTACCCCTTATTCTCAAACTGTGGCCCCTTGTTCTGGACTCCCCCAACATTGGGAACATGTTATCTGCCTCTAATGTGTCCAATCCCCTAATTATCTTATATGTTTCAATAAGATCCCCCCTCATCCTTCTAAATTCCAGTGTATACAAGCCCAATCGCTCCAGCCTTTCAACATACGACAGTCCCGCCATTCCGGGAATTAATCTAGTGAACCTACGCTGCACGCCCTCCATAGCAAGAATATCCTTCCTCAAATTTGGAGACCAAAACTGCACACAGTACTCCAGGTGCGGTCTCACCAGGGCCCGGTACAACTGTAGAAGGACCTCTTTGCTCCTATACTCAACTCCTCTTGTTACGAAGGCCAACATTCCATTGGCTTTCTTCACTGCCTGCTGAACCTGCATGCTTCCTTTCATTGACTGATGCACTAGGACACCCAGATCTCGTTGAACTCCCCCTCCTCCTAACTTGACACCATTCAGATAATAATCTGCCTTTCTATTCTTACTTCCAAAGTGAATAACCTCACACTTATCTACATTAAACTGCATCTGCCATGTATCCGCCCACTCACACAACCTGTCCAGGTCACCCTGCAGCCTTATTGCATCTTCCTCACAATTCACACTACCCCCCAACTTAGTATCATCTGCAAATTTGCTAATGGTACTTTTAATCCCTTCGTCTAAGTCATTAATGTATATCGTAAATAGCTGGGGTCCCAGCACCGAACCTTGCGGTACCCCACTGGTCACTGCCTGCCATTCCGAAAGGGACCCATTTATCCCCACTCTTTGTTTTCTGTCTGTTAACCAATTTTCTATCCATGTCAGTACCCTACCCCCAATACCATGTGCCCTAATTTTGCCCACTAATCTCCTATGTGGGACCTTGTCGAAGGCTTTCTGAAAGTCGAGGTACACCACATCCACTGACTCTCCCTTGTCAATTTTCCTAGTTACATCCTCAAAAAATTCCAGTAGATTTGTCAAGCATGATTTCCCCTTCGTAAATCCATGCTGACTCGGAACGATCCCGTTACTGCTATCCAAATGCTCAGCAATTTCGTCTTTTATAATTGACTCCAGCATTTTCCCCACCACTGATGTCAGACTAACTGGTCTATAATTACCGTTTTCTCTCTCCCTCCTTTCTTAAAAAGTGGGATAACATTTGCTATTCTCCAATCCACAGGAACTGATCCTGAATCTATAGAACATTGAAAAATGATCTCCAATGCTTCCACTATTTCTAGAGCCACCTCCTTAAGTACTCTGGGATGCAGACCATCAGGCCCTGGGGATTTATCAGCCTTCAGTCCCATCAGTCTACCCAAAACCATTTCCTGCCTAATGTGGATTTCCTTCAGTTCCTCCATCACCCTAGGTTCTCCAGCCCCTAGAACATTTGGGAGATTGTGTGTATCTTCCTCAGTGAAGACAGATCCAAAGTAACGGTTTAACTCGTCTGCCATTTCTTTGTTCCCCATAATAAATTCCCCTGCTTCTGTCTTCAAGGGACCCACATTTGCCTTGACTATTTTTTTCCTCTTCACATACCTAAAAAAACTTTTGCTATCCTCCTTTATATTATTGGCTAGTTTACCCTCGTACCTCATCTTTTCTCCTCGTATTGCCTTTTTAGTTAACTTTTGTTGCTCTTTAAAAGAGTCCCAATCCTCTGTCTTCCCACTCTTCTTTGCTATGTTATACTTCCTCTCCTTAATTTTTATGCTGTCCCTGACTTCCCTTGTCAGCCACAGGTGTCTCTTACTCCCCTTAGAGTCTTTCCACCTCTTTGGAATAAATTGATCCTGCAACCTCTGCATTATTCCCAGGAATACCTGCCATTGCTGTTCTACCGTCTTCCCTGCTAGGGCCTCCTTCCAATCAATTTTGGCCAGCTCCCGCCTCATGCCTCTGTAATCCCCTTTGCTATACTGTAATACCGACACTTCCGATTTTCCCTTCAGCCTTTCCATTTGCAGAGTAAAACTTATCATGTTGTGATCACTGCCTCCTAATGGCTCTTTTACCTCTAGTCCCCTTATCAGATCAGGATCATTACACAACACTAAATCCAGAATTGCCTTCTCCCTGGTAGGCTCCAGTACAAGCTGTTCTAAGAATCCATCTCGAAGGCACTCTACAAACTCTCTTTCCTGGGGTCCATTTCCAACCTGATTTTCCCAGTCTACCTGCATGTTGAAATCTCCCATAACCACCGTAGCATTACATTTTTGACACGCCAATTTTATCTCCTGATTTAACTTGCACCCTAAGTCGAGGCTACTGTTTGGGGGCCTATAGATAACTCCCATTAGGGTCTTTTTACCCTTACAATTTCTCATTTCTATCCATACTGATTCAACATCTCCTGATTCTATGTCACCCCTTGCAAGGGAATGAATATCATTCCTTACCATCAGAGCAACCCCACCCCCTCTGCCCACCTGTCTGTCTTTTCTATACGACCAAAACTGCACACAGTACTCCAGGTGCGGCCTCACTAGGGCCCTGTACAACTGCAGAAGGACCTCTTTGCTCCTATACTCAACTCCTCTTGTTATGAAGGCCAACATTCCATTAGCTTTCTTCACCTTTGACTTGAAGACGGTGGGAGGATTCAAATGAGAGGTTGTTGAGGAGGGAGGAGACAAGTTTTGCCAGGTGGAGGAGAGTGCTAGAAGAGGAAATCTGATCTGGTCATTGGTGAAGGAAAAACTGAGACCGTCTTGTTGGAGATGGAGGTGAACAGGGACTGGACGTTCATGGTATGGATGAGGCAATGGAGGCCTGGACATTGGAAGTTATTGGATAGTTGAAGGGCATGTGAGGTGTCTCAGATGGACGTAGTAAAGGACTAGACAAGGCAGGATGGGATGGAATCAAGTCATTTGGAGATGAGCTCTGCGGGGCAGGAGCAAGTGGAAACAATGGGTCCGCCAGGGCAGTCCTGTTGGTGGATTTTGGGAAGGAGATGGACATGAGCAGTGTGGGGGGCTGGGCAGCTATGAGGATGGAGGCTGTGGAGGGGAGATCGCCAGAGGTGATGAGATCGGTGATAGTCTGGACGATGATGGCCTGGTGTTCGTCTGCCGGGGTCAAGATCAAGGGGTAGGTTTGAGGAAGCTTGGTCATTAGCTAAGGAAAATTCAAAGGTCTTTGTCAAGGCCTTAGCAATCTCCTTCTTTGCTCCCTCCATTTAATGGGAGAGACCTCATCAGGTCCTGGGAAATTATCCAAGAGAGCTAGATAGAGCTCTTAAGGATAGCGGAGTCAGGGGGTATGGGGAGAAGGCAGGAACGGGGTACTGATTGAGAATGATCAGCCATGATCTCATTGAATGGCGGTGCTGGCTCGAAGGGCCGAATGGCCTACACCTGCAACTATTGTCTATTGTCTATTGTCTATTGTCTATTGTCTATTGTCTATTGTCTATTGTCTATTGTCTATTGTCTATTGTCTATCCACCTTAATGTTTTTCACCTTAATGCAGCTCCGCCCTTGGTCCCCTTCCCCTCAGTCGCAACAGAGACACAGTCCCACTAGCCCTTACCTTCCACCCCATCAGCCGTCGCACACAGCACACCATCCTCCGAAATTTCCGCCACCTCCAACGGGATCCCACCACGAGCCACATTTTCCCATCTCCACCCCTTTCCGCCTTCCGCAGAGACCGTTCCCTCCGCAACTCCCTGGTTAACTCATCCCTTCCCACCCAAACCCCGGGTACCTTCCCCTGCAACCGCAGAAGATGCAACACCTGTCCCTATACCTCCTCCCTCGACTCTGACCAGGGACCCTGACAGTCCTTTCAGGTCAGGCAGAGGTTCACTGGCACCTCCTCCAACCTCATCTACTGTATCCGTTTGTTCAAGATGTGGACTCTTATACATCGGTGAGACTGAACGTAGACTTGGCGATCGTTTCGCTGAACACCTTTGCTCAACCCGTGTAAACCTACCCGATCTCCCGGTTGCTAAACATTTTAATTCTCCTTCCCATTCCTACACAGACCTTTCTGTCTTCGGTCTCCTCCATTGTCAGAGTGAGGCTAAACGCAAATTGGAGGAACAGCATCTCATCTTACGCTTGGGCAGCTTACAGCCCAGTGGTATGAATACTGATATCTCTCACTTCAGGTAGCCCTGGCATTCCCCCTGTCCCTCTCTATCCCTCCCCCACCCAAGTCACACGAGCTTCTCATTTTCACTCAACAAATAGCTAACAATGGCCTGTTTCCTTTATCATCGTTACTTTTTTGCACGGCTTCCATTCATTGTTCTTTATCTCTCTACATCATCTTCTACGTCTCTCGTTTCCCTTATCCCGAACCAGTCTGAAGAAGGGTCTCGACCCCAAAGGTCACCCATTTCTTCTCTCCCGCTGAGTTACAATAGACAATAGACAATAGGTGCAGGAGTAGGCCATTCGGCCCTTCGAGCCAGCACCGCCATTCAATGTGATCATGGCTGATTATTCACAATGTACCCCGTTCCTGCCCTCTCCCCATACCCCTTGACTCCGCTATCATTAAGAGCTCCATCTAACTCCATCTTTTTGTGTCTATCTTCGGTTTAAATCAGCATCTGCAGTTCCTTACAACATATCAACATACTCCTCCTTGGTATTTATTCACAAAATGCTGGAGTAACTCAGTAGGTCAGGCAGCATCTCAGGAGAGAAGGAATGGGCGACTATTCGGGTTTAGACCCTTCTTCAGACTGATGTCAGGGGGGGCGGGACAAAGGAAGGATATAGGTGGAGACAGGAAGATAGAGGGAGATCTGGGAAGGAGGTGGGGAAGAGAGGGACAGAGGAACTATCTAAAGTTGGAGAAGTCAATGTTCATACCACTGGGCTGCAAACTGCTCAGGTGAAATATGAGGTGCCGTTCCTCCAATTTCCGGTGGGCCTCACTTCCTTTGTCCCGCCCCCTGACATCAGTCTGAAGAAGGGTCTCGACCTGAAACGTCGCCCATTCCTTCTCTCCCGAGATGCTGCCTGACCTGCTGAGTTACTCCAGCATTTTGTGAATAAATACTTTCGTTTTGTCCCAGCATCTGCAGTTATTTTCTTATACTCCTCCTTGGTCTCATCATTGCCCATTCCCTTCTCCTTGGTAATACTGGTACGAAGTACTAATTAAAAACTCCAACCACTTCCTCTAACTCCATGCACAAGTTCCCTCCTTGTCTTTGTATGGACTTACCCTTTTGCTCTAATTTTCTGTTGCTTTTAGAATTTTCTAAGTCCTTTGGAATTCGCCTCAGTTCTGCTTGGATGTTTCATGACCCCTTTTGGCCATGTTAATTTTTTTGTTTATGTTCGTTCCTGCTTTCTTTATATTCCACAATGGCAGGGTCTGATTTCAGCTTCCAGAACCTTACGTGTGGTTCCTGTTTCTTTTTGGCTAAACTTGCAAAATCCTGTGTCATCCAAGGTTCCTGAACCATGTCATTCTTACATTTCATTCTAACAGGAACAAGCTGGTTCTGAGCTCTAACCGACTGACCTTTAAAATACTCCTACATGTCAGATATGGATTGAACCCCAAACAGCCATTTGCAGTCTCCTTTTTCCAGTTCCTGCCGAATACTGTTGCAATTAGCCTTTCCCCTAATTAAGCACTTTCACCCAAGGTCTTGTCTTGCTTATCCTTATCTATTGCTATTTTCAAACCAATGCAATCATAGTCACTGTTCCCAATGTGCTCCCCCACTGAATCTTTAATCTCTTGGCTCATTCCCCTTTCCAAGGTCTGGTACAGCCACATTCCTGGTCGGACTATCTACACTTCTACTGACTCCATTTACACCTCACGCTGCCTCGGCAAGGCCAGCAGGATAATCGAGAACAAGTCACACCCTGCCAACTCCCTCTTCTCCCCTCTCCCATCGGGCAAAACGTATAGAAGTGTGAAAACGCACACCTCCAGATTCAGGGACAGTTTCTTCCCAGCTGTTATCAGGCAACTGAACCACCCTACCGCAACCAGATAGCAGTGCTGAACTGCTATCTACCTCATTGGTGAATCAATATCTTTCATCGGACTTTATTGGCTTCACCTTGCACTAAACGCTATTCCCTTATCATGTATCTCTACACTGTGAATGGCTCGATTGTAATCATGTATTGTCTTTCCAGAACCAGTGGTCACAGCTTAAGGATAAGGGGGAAGTCTTTTAGGACCGAGATGAGAAAACATTTCTTCACACAGAGTGGTGAATCTGTGGAATTCTCTGCCACAGAAGGTAGTTGAGGCCAGTTCATTGGCTATATTTAAGAGGAATTAGATGTGGCCCTTGTGGCTAAAGGGATCAGGGGGTATGGAGAGAAGGCAGGTACGGGATACTGAGTTGGATGATCAGCCATGATCACATTGAATGGCGGTGCAGGCTCGAAGGGCCGAATGGCCTACTCCTGCACCTATTTTCTATGTTTCTATGTTTCTATGTTTCCACTGACTGGATAGCACGCAAAAAAAAGCTTTTAATTCTACCTCAGTACACGTGACAATAATCTAAACTGAACTAAACTGCCAATAGACACAACCGGCGACAATCTACATCATCTGGCGACAACCTGGCGACAACGTACGACAGCGCCCATGTCAGGAGACGTCGAACCAAAGCATAGGACCTCTTTGCTCCTATACTCAACTCCTCTTGTTATGAAGTCAAACTACGATCATTGGCGTCAAACCAACAGTCGGCGAATTTTTTAAAACGTTTCAAAATCCGGCGGCGACCAGAAAAACGCTGTGGCTCTTTGGAGACGACTCACGGCCGTACAGGCGACACCCCGGCGACCGTGTGGCGACAGCCTAGTCGCCTGTAGTCGTCTAAAAAATCGCCTGAGTGGGACAGGGGCTTAATTTATGGTCGAGAATCTATTTGGGAAGGGAGTGGGTGGTGCTGCCTTCATTATTTTATAAAGATAACAGCAACTGGTATTTAGCCAAAATTCAAAAATTGCAGTGAGCATTACTAATCTCCGAGTTAAATGCCTTGTTTATCAATATTATGCAGCTGCAAATTGAGCACATTTGTGACCCTGTAAATGTTTACCAAGTGCTCCACAACTACAAGTCAGCTTGTTCGAAGGCTTTAGCACAAAGATGAGTCAGTCTGGTGTATTGCGCACTTCATATCATCTGTTGAAAGCGTATAATCATGACAAGCAATTGCACGTTAACATCACTGACAACAAGGAATAGAATAATGATAGCAATTGGGTCCGTTTTGGTTTGCGTCATTAAAAAAACGATGTATCTTTTTTCAATCCATTCTATTATATTTGCCAAACGCTTTAACTTCCCCCCAACCCATTCCCACACTGGCCTTTCTGCCCTGGGCCTTCTCCATTGTCAGAGTGAGGCCAAACACAAATTGGAGGAACAGCGCCTCATATTTCGCTTGGGCAGCTCGCAACCCAGTGGTTTGAATATTGATGGCTCTAACTTCAAGTAACCCTTACATCCCCTCTCTCTCCATTCCCTCTCCCCCACCCATGTCGTTGCACGAGTTTCAAAGTCGTCTTGTTGAGTCTCATTGTCTGTAACTTGTTTTCAACGAGCCCACAGCTAACAATGGCCTGTTTCCTTGATCATCATGACATTTCTAGATTTAGATTTAGAGATACAGCGCGAAAACAGGCCCTTCGGCCCACCGAGTCCGCGCCGCCCAGCGATCCCCGCACATTAACACTATCTATCCTACACACACTAGGGACATTTTTTTTACATTTACCCAGTCAATTAACCTACATACCTGTACGTCTTTGGAGTGTGGGAGGAAACCGAAGATCTCGGAGAAAACCCACGCAGGTCACGGGGAGAACGTACAAACTCCATACAGACAGCACCCGTAGTCAGGATCGAACCTGAGTCTCCGGCGCTGCATTCGCTGTAAGACAGCAACTCTACCGCTGCGCCACCGTGCGCCACCATATCTTTCATTCATTTAGAATAGACAATAGACGATAGGTGCAGGAGTAGGCCATTCGGCCCTTCGAGCCAGCACCGCCATTCAATGTGATCATGGCTGATCATTCACACTCAGTTCATGCCCTCTCCCCATACCCCCCTGTCTCTGCTATCATTAAGATACATTTGTTCCATATAAATCTATATTACCGTCTATATCTCTCGTTTCCCTTTCCCTTGACTCTCAGTCTGAAGAAGTGTCTCGACGCGAAACGTCACCTATTCCTTTTCTCCAGAGAAGCTGCCTGACCCGCTGAGTTACTCCAGCTTTTTGTGTCGATCTTCTAGTATATTTGCTGCTTCTGCTGTGATTTATAAAGTGGGAGATCAATCTCCAAATACGTGGAGATTTGCTGAATAACCATTCTTAGGCAGTCCCTCAGGATAGAAGATGACTTACTTCCATTCACGTTTGGTTTGGTTTAGTTTGGAGATACAGCGTGGAAACAGGGCCTTTGGCTCACCGAGCCCCCGCTGAACCATCGATCACTCATAGAAACATAGAAACTTAGAAAATAGGTGCAGGAGGAGGCCATTTGGCCCTTCGAGCCAACACTGCCCTTCATTGTGATCATGGCTGATCATCCACAATCAGTAACCCGTGCCTGCCTTCTCCCCATATCCCATGATTCCACTAGCCCCTAGAGCTCTATTCTCTTGGTTCCCTTGCCATTGGAATGAGTTGATTGATTTGTGAAGGACCGTGTGCTTCTTGGAGTGCAACATCATGTACACGTTAAACAAACACACGCACAGGCGTCTTCGTTCTGTGAGCAGGGCAAAACTTCAATCAAGGCTTTCAGCGATAATAGACCATAGACAATAGGTTCAGGAGGAGGCCATTCGGCCCTTCGAGCCAGCACCGCCATTCAATGTGATCATGGCTGATCATTCTCAATCAGTATCCCGTTCCTGCCTTCTCCCCATACCCCATTGACTCCGCTATCCTTAAGAGCTCTATCTAGCTCTCTCTTGAATGCATTCAGAGAATTGGCCTCCACTGCCTTCTGAGGCAGAGAATTCCACAGATTCACAACTCTCTGACTGAAAAAGTTTTTCCTCATCTCATCTCACGATGGGGGAAGGGTGACGGGAGTAGGCTACGTGATGGCTGGAAGCTCCTTTAGATTTTAGATTTAGATTTAGAGATACAGCGCAGGAACAGGCCCTACGGCCCACCGGGTCTATGCCGCCCAGCGATCCCCACACATTAACACTATCCTACACCCACTAGGGACAATTTTTACAGTTGCCCAGCCAATTAACCTACATACCTGTACGTCTTTGGATTGTGGGAGGAAACCGAAGATCTCGAAGAAAAGCCGCGCAGGTCACGGGGGGAACGTACAAACTCCGTACAGACGGCGCCCGTAGTCAGGATCGAACCTGAGTCTACGGGCGCTGCATTCTCTGTAAGGCAGCAACTCTACCGCTGCGCCACTGTGCCGCCCAGTGGCGTGGCGGAGAGCAACAAGGCTGGAGAGCAACAAGATCACGGCCTACAGGAGGAAGGTGAAGTCCTAGTCAAGAACCAGCACAGCAGCGGTGAATACTCGATTCAATCGCCCAACTTTGGACTCCTGAGCCACCTGAGAGTTCATAAAATCAATGGAACGTAGACCTCACCCTCGATCTCGAGGGATAGCAACCACCACGAGAGCTCTATTGAACTCTCTTTTAAATTCATCCAGTGAATTGGCCTCCACTGGCCTCTGTGGCAGAGAATTCCACAAATTCACAACTCTCTGGGTGTTAGCGTTTTTCCTCACCTCAGTTTTAAATGGCCTGTTAATCTTCAAACCTGTTAATCTTCAAACCTGAGGAAAGACGTTCTTGCCTTAGAGGGAGTACAGAGAAGGTTCACCAGATTGATCCCTGGGATGGCGGGACTTACATATGAGGAAAGACTAGATAGACTGGGCTTGTACTTGCTGGAATTTAGAAGACTGAGGGGGGATCTTATAGAAACATATAAATTCTTAAGGGGTTGGAGAGGCTAGATGCGGGAAGATTGTTCCCGATGTTGGGGGAGTCCAGAACCAGGGGTCACAGCTTAAGGATAAGGGGGAAGTCTTTTAGGACCGAGATGAGAAAACATTTCTTCACACAGAGAGTGGTGAGTCTGTGGAATTCTCTGCCACAGAAGGTAGTTGAGGCCAGTTCATTGGCTATATTTAAGAGGGAGTTAGATGTGGCCCTTTTTGCTAAAGGGATCAGGGGGTATGGAGAGAAGGCAGGTACAGGCTACTGAGCTGAATGATCAGCCATGATCATATTGAATGGCGGTGCAGGCTCGAAGGGCCGAATGGCCTACTCCTGCACCTATTTTCTATGTTTCTATGTTTCTAAACCTGTTACGTCTTTGGGAGTGTGGGAGGAAACCGAAGATCTCAGAGAAAACCCACGCAGGTCACAGGGAAAACGTACAAACTCCGTACCTGTAGTCGGGATCGAACCCCAGGTCTCAGACGCTGCAAGTGCTGTAAGGCAGCAACTCTACCACTACGCCACCGTGCCACCCCTCAAATCTTCCTCAACTGATCAAAAGGCTGTGCTGGTGCATTGAATGTGGTTAGTGGTGAATGTTATCATTGATATGGTTAATAGACAATAGACAATAGGTGCAGGAGTAGGCCATTCGGCCCTTCGAGCCAGCACTGCCATTCAACGTGATCATGGCTGATCATCCGAAATCAGTACACCGTTCCTGCCTTCTCCCCATACCCCCTGACTCGGCTATCATTAAGAGCTCTATCTAACTCTCTCTTGAAAGCATCCAGAGAATTGGCCTCCACTGCCTTCTGAGACAGGTGAGGGCAGAAAGTTTTAACAGGAAACTGAAGGGTACCTTTTTTGCACAAAGGGTGGTGGGTAAATGGAATGAGATGCCGGAGGAGGTAGTTGAGGAAGAGACAATCGTAATGTTTAAGAAACAGTTAGACAGGTACATGGATAGGATAAGCTTCGAGGGATATGGGGCAAACACAGGCAGGTCGGACGAGTGCAGATGGGACATGTTGGTCGGCTGGGCATGTTAGACGAAAGGGCTAATTTTCATGCTCTATGACCCTATGATATCTGCCTTTGCGACAAGTTGGTCTTGGAAATTGTCCACGTTTTCACCATTAAGCTTGAATGGTGAGGCAGGAGAGGCAGCTTGGCAGAAGACCTTGACTTTGCAGGTGTTAAGTGTAATGCCCAGCCCGGCATGAATGTGTAGGTGGCTTGGAGCTCGGTCCCCCAGATTGTAGAAATGCGAACATTGTCGGCCTACTGTAGTTTGACAACTGTGAAGCGGGAAAATCGATTTGAGAGTGGGGTTGTGCAGTTCCCCAGATAGCATCCGTAGTCAGGATCGAACCTGGGTCTCTGGCGCTGTAAGGTAGTAGCTCTACCGCTGCACCACCGTTGCATAGCGGTAGAGCGGTGGTGTCAAGTTAGGAAAAGGGGACGTACAACGAGATCTGGGTGTCCTAGTGCATCAGTCACTGAAAGGAAGCATGCAGGTACACCAGGCAGTGAAGAAAGCCAATGGAATGTTGGCCTTCATAACAAGAGGAGTTGAGTATAGGAGCAAAGAGGTCCTTCTGCAGTTGTACAGGGCCCTAGTGAGACCGCACCTGGAGTACTGTGTGCAGTTTTGGTCTCCAAATTTGAGGAAGGATATTCTTGCTATTGAGGGCGTGCAGCGTAGGTTTACTAGGTTAATTCCCGGAATGGCGGGACTGTCGTATGTTGAAAGACTGGATCGACAAGGCTTGTATACACTGGAATTTAGAAGGATGAGAGGAGATCTTATCGAAACGTATAAGATTATTAAGGGGTTGGACACGTTAGAGGCAGGAAACATGTTCCCAATGTTGTGGGCGTCCAGAACAAGGGGCCACAGTTTAAGAATAAGGGGGAGGCCATTTAGAACGGAGATGAGGAAAAACTTTTTCAGTCAGAGAGTTGTGAATCTGTGGAATTCTCTGCCTCAGAAGGCAGTGGAGGCCAATTCTCTGAATGCATTCAAGAAAGAGCTAGATAGAGCTCTTAAGGATAGCGGAGTCAGGGGGTATGGGGAGAAGGCAGGTACGGGGTACTGATTGAGAATGATCAGCCATGATCACATTGAATGTCGGTGCTGGCTCGAAGGGCCGAATGGCCTCCTCCTGCACCTATTGTCTATTGTCTATTGTCTATAGAGCTACTGCCTTGAAGTGCCAGTGACCCGTGTTCGATCTTGATTACGGGCGCTGTCTGTACGGAGAAACTCTACTGCTGTAAGGCAGCAACTCTACCACTGCCCCACCGTGCCTCCCATCTCAGGAGAAACAGTTAGACAAACCTGGTTGTGGCTCACAGCCAACAATGGACCATTGTGGGCTCCATCTTTCCTTTATCGTCGTTACTTTTCTGCATGTTTTTCATTCATTTGTTCTATGCCTATCCATATCAACGTCTACATTTCTCGTTTCCCTCTCCCCTGACTCTCAGTCTGAAGAAGGGGTCTCGACCCGAACCCGACCCAAAACGTCACCTATTCCTTTTTCTCCAGAGACGCAGCCTGACCCGCTGAGTTACTCCAGCTCTTTGTGTCTATCTTCGGTGCAAACCAGCATCTGCAGTTCCTTCCCACACAGAGAAACCCGGTTCGTCTGCAAGCAGGCACTGGTAATTTTTCAGACCGGTGATAGAGGAAATCTGTCTGCCGATGCATTTTGTGAGTTGCGCCATGTTTCCACACATTGGACGCTGTGCTTACTAAAACATCTACCTTTCGATAGCTGTACAGTGCTCTAAAACCTCCCAAGGTCACAAAATGTGCTGTGTAAATGCGTTTAACGTTTGTTTCTCTTGGCTGAGAGTAATACGTCAAACAGAGTTAAATTTACATCCCACATGATATCGCGTGTATTACTTAGTGACAACATTGGAAGGTCGAGGTAATTATCTCTATTCATCAAATCAGACTATTCACTTCAATGTGGCATTGAATATAATCTGCCATGTGGGTTAAATGTGGGTCGACTTGCAATGAAACATAGAAACATAGAAAATAGGTGCAGGAGGAGGCCATTTGGCCCTTCGAGACAGCACCGCCATCCATTGTGATCATGGCTGATCATCCACAATCAGTAACCCATGCCTGCTTTCTCCCCATATCCCTTGATTCCACTAGCCGAAGGGCCTGTTTCCGCGCTGTATCTCTAAACTAAACTAAACTAAACTAAATTAAATTGCATTTGTGTATTTGAAAGCTGTCTCAAGGATAAAAATAAAATAGGAGACATTTAGAAAAGTACATGGATAGTCCAGATATAGAAGGATATGGGCCAAACACACGCAGGTGGGACTAGTGTGGCTGGGACATGTTGGCCAGTATGGGCAGGTAGGGCCAAAGGGCCTGTTTCCACACTGTATCACTCTATGACTATGACTGTGTGAGAGAGCACATGTGAATCTTGCCATTTCAGAGGAAGAAATAAAAGTTCTGAAGAAGGGTCTCGACCCGAAACGTCACCCATTCCTTCTCTCCCGAGATGCTGCCTGACCCGCTGAGTTACTCCAGCATTTTATGAATAAGAAGAAATAAAAGTGTTCTTTCTTGCGTTAAACCTGATATCAGAACCATTCTACATTTCCTTATCAGCATGTGCTTTGATCTGTCGTTTTCACGCCTCACCCTTCCATATCTCTAGACCCCCCTCTCCCCCAACTCTCAGTCTGAACAAGGGTCTCGACCCGAAACGTCACCCATTCCTTCTCTCCAGAGATGCTGTCTGTCCCGCTGAGTTACTCCAGCATTTTGTGTCTACCTTCAGTGTAAACCAGCCTCTGCAGATCCTTCCTACACATCAGACGATTTGCTACAATGTTGTTCACCTTGTGGTCAATAGACAATAGTCAATAGACAATAGACAATAGGTGCAGGAGGAGGCCATTCGGCCCTTCGAGCCAGCACCGCCATTCAATGTGATCATGGCTGATCATTCTCAATCAGTACCCCGTTCCTGCCTTCTCCCCATACCCCCTGACTCCGCTATCCTTAAGAGCTCTATCCAGCTCTCTCTTGAATGCATTCAGAGAATTGGCCTCCACTGCCTTCTGAGGCAGAGAATTCCACAGATTCACAACTCTCTGACTGAAAAAGTTTTTCCTCATCTCAGTTCTAAATGACCTACCCCTTATTCTTAAACTGTGGCCCCTTGTTCTGGACTCCCCCAACAATGGGAACATGTTTCCTGCCTCTAACGTGTCCAACCCCTTAATAATCTTATATGTTTCGCGTCTTAAGGGTTAACAAAAGGAAGAGTTATTACGGTAGTGAAGAATTTTTGGCACGTTACTCACTTTATCCTATCTTGGCTCAGGGATCCCGATACCTTCAGCTTGTTCCGTGGGTGGCCATGATGCAAGAAGATGTTTTCACAGGAAAGGGATGAAGGGAGGGAACAACACGTAATTGCTTTGGGCAAATGCTTTACTCTAGTGTGTGTGGGAAGAAACTGCAGAGGCTGGTTTAAACCGAAGATAGACACAAAATGCTGGAGTAACTCAGTGGGACAGGCAGCGTCTCTGGAGAGAAGGAATGGGTGACGTTTCGGGCCGAGACCCTTCTTCAGACTGAGAGTCAGGGGAGAGGGCGTCTGAAAAAAGGGTCTCGACCCGAAACGTCACCCATTCCTTCTCTCCAGTGATGCTGCCTGTCCCGCTGAGTTACTCCAGCATTTTGTGTCTATCTTCGCTTTATACTAGTACGTAGGTAGATGTGAATGAAGCAGTGGTAGAGTTTATTTTAGTTTAGTTTAGAGATACAGCGCGGAAACAGGCCCTTCGACCTACCGAGTCTGCGCTGAACCAGCGATCCCCGCACATTAACACTATCCTACGAGCACAAAAGGGACAATGTTTCATTCATACCCATACAATTAACCTACAAAACCTGTACGTCTTTGGAGTGTGGGAGGAAACCAAAGAACTCGGAGAAAACCAACGCAGGTCACGAGGGGAACGTACAAACTCCGTACAGACAGCACCCGTTTCTGGCACTGCAAGTGCTATAAGACAACAACTCTGCCGCTGTGCCACCGAGAGGCGAACAGAATCCCACAATAGTGATCATTTAGAGCCATAGTATAGTTCAGTATTTAATTTCGTTTATTATTGTCACGTGTGCCGAGGTACAGTGAAAAGCTTTTACTTACATGCAAACCAGTCAGCTGACAGACAATACATGATCACGATCAAGCTGTCCACAGTGCACAGATACAGGGTAAAGGGTACATTTTGTGCAATATAAAGTCTGCTTAAAGATAGTTCAAAGGTCTCTGATGAGGTAGATGGGCGGTCTGTTGAGAGGACGGTCCAGTTGCCTGATAACAGCTGAGGAGAAGCGGGTGGCACGGTAGCGCAGCGGTAGAGTTGCTGCCTTACAGCGCCAGGGACCCGGGTTCGATCCTGTCTACGGGTGCTTGTCTGTACGCAGTTTTGTACTTTCTCCCCGTGACCCACGTGGGTTTTCTCCGTGACCTTCGGTTTCCTCCCGCACTCCAAAGACGTACAGGTTTGTAGGGAATTGGCTTGATATAACAATGTGAAGTTGTCCCGTGTGTTTGTAGGGTGGTGTTAATTTTTAATATATTTTTTTAGATTTAGAGATACAGCGCGGAAACAGGCCCTTCGGCCCACCGAGTCCGTGCCGCCCAGCGATCCCCGCACACTAACACTATCCTACACACACTAGGGACAATTTTTTACATTTGCCCAGCCAATTAATCTACATACCTGTACGCCTTTGGAGTGTGGGAGGAAACCGAAGATCTCGGAGAAAATCCACGCAGGTCACGGGGAGAACGTACAAACTCCATACAGACGGCGCCCATAGTCGGGATTAAACCCGGGTCTCTGGTGCTGCATTCGCTGTAAGGCACATTGAATGGCTGTGCTGGCTCGAAGGGCCGAATGGCCTCTTCCTGCACCTATTGTCTATTGTTTATTGTGCCGCCCAAAAAGTGCTTTTAAATCCTTCATGTTGTGACCCATTCAATCTGCTTTGCAAGCTGCACACTCCTCTGTTTTTTTTTAATGAATTCCGGGTGATGTTACACTTCTGGGAGGAGCAGCTGGTGTGATTAATGCCAAACATCGGTGGTAGACGTCTCGGCTCGAGCTTGAAAGAGATCAGGATCCGGGCGGAATCCAAGAAGCTTTCATGCCGAGAAATGGTGGGTGGCACAGACACATTTCCCTGGGAGTGGCAAGTGATGTACTTACGGGTGAGAAGGAAACGAGATCTTAGCAGGGAGGAAGTGGTCTGTGTTCACAATAAGCTCTATTTTCTCAGGCACTTAATATTATTAATTGTTGTGATTATTCCGAAAGCCAGTAATTATTTTCGCCGCATCCTGCCTCCTTCATGTGGGAGAGCTCTAGCTCAGCACACGATGTTCCAGGATTGCAGTCTTCTCAGTGAGGTCTTTGAGAAAGCTTCTTAATCCAAGATCCTATCCTGAATCTGACTGAACTTTCAAAATCTGACATAACCAGACACTAAACATGGACACAGAATACTGGAGTAACTATGCGGGCCAGGCAGCACCACTGGAGAAAAGGATGTTTCGGATCGAGGCCCTTCTTCAGAAAGCTCTGAAGTGCCCCTTTTTACCACCACCACTCCTGGCACTGATTTCCAGGCACCCACCTCTTCCTTGCCCCGCACATCTGTATACTAAAACTCTCGTTCCTTCGTTCGTTTGTTTGTTTGTTCCTGAACCACAACCAAAACGGTGCACGATAGCGCGACAATTTTAGGCCCACCTTACTCATCGTCGTCCCGTTGGTGCTAATGGAAGAGGTTTCATTGAAATCGGTGTTATATTTTTTAACTTATTCAAATTTTAAAGTTTAAATCTATCTCATAGGGAGGGTGGGGGATGGAGGGAGGGGGGGAGGTTGAGGGGGATGGAGTGGGGGGGGGGGGAGAGCGAGGAAAGGGTAGGGGAGGGGGAGGGGGTGGAGGGAGAGGGGGAGGGTGGGAGGGGAGGGGGAGGGGGAGGAGAAGGGAAGCGGGGAGGGGGAGAGGGGAGGGTGGAGGGGGAGGGGGGGAGGAGAAGGGAAGCGGGGAGGGGGAGAGGGGAGGGGGAGGGGGGAGGGAGAGGGGGAGGGTGGGAAGGGAGGGGGGGAGGTGGAGAGGGGAGCCGGGCGGGGGGAGAGGAGATGGGGGAGGGGAAGGGGAAGGGGGGGGTGAGGGGATGGGGAGGGGTGGGAGAGGGAGGGGGAAGGGGGGAGAGGGTGCTGCACCAATGCAGGAGAGGTTTGGGCACAACGGATCCACTAGGTCTAGTCACCTTTAAATGTTGCCCCTCTCACCGCAAGATTATCTTCTCCAGTCTTTAACGCAGGATTCATTGTTTAGTTTAGTTTAGAGCACAGCTTGGAAACAGGCCCTTCGGCCCACCGAGTCCACGCAGACCAGCGATCCCTGTACACTATTATTATCCTACACACACTAGGGAAAACTTACAATCTCTACCAAAGCCAATTAACTTACAAACCTGCATGTCTTTAGAGTGTGGGGCGAAACCGGAGCACTCGGGGAAATCTCATGTGGTCAGGGGGAGAACTAGGGGTGTTGTCTGTACGGAGTTTGTACTTTCCCACCTTGACCTGCGTGGGTTTTCTCTGGGAACTCTGGTTTCCTCCCACAATCCAAAGAGGTACTTGTTTCAAGAGAGAGCTAGATAGAGCTCTTAAGGATAGCGGAGTCAGGGGGTATGGGGAGAAGGTACTGATTGAGAATGATCAGCCATGATCACATTGAATGGCAGTGCTAGCTCGAAGGGCCGAATGGCCTCCTCCTGCACCTATTGTCTATTGTCTATTGTCAATTGTTTGTAGGTTAGTTGGCTTGGTATAATTGTAAATTGCCCCCTAGTGTGTGTACGATGGTGTTAGTGTGCAGGGATCATTGGTTGGCGCAGACTCGGCCGGCCGAATGGCCTGTGTCCGCACTGTTTAAACTAAACTGAATTAAACTAAACTCCACTCATGGGATTAGTGTAGGATTGGTGCGAGTGAGTGTAAGATGGTCGGCCCAGAATCAGCGGGTTAAAGGGCCTGTTTCTGTGCTGGGTGACTCAATAACTGTTAGAAAGTTTCTGAGGAGGGTTGAAGGTTTATCTCTGACAGCCAAGCCTGCATTGGAAAATGGATCTCCGCGATCCAATCTGACCCCCCGTTCATCACGGTGTGTTGCTGCCAAGTTGCTGTACTCCACGCATTGCTGGTAGAGGCAGATAAGATAGGTTTTTTTCGTTTTTAGTTTTAGCGATACAGCACGGAAACATGCCCTTCATACCAATAGGTTGATTGGTACGGGTGTCAGGGGTTATATAACATATAACATATAACAACTACAGCATGGAAACAGGCCTGTCCGGCCCTACCAGTCCACGCCGACCATTCTCCCTGACCTAGTCTCATCTACCTGCACTCAGACCATAACCCTCCAATCCCCTCCTATCCATATACCTATCCAATTTACTCTTAAATAATAAAATCGAGCCAGCCTCCACCACTTCCACCGGAAGCCCATTCCATACAGCCACAACCCTCTGAGTAAAGAAGTTCCCCCTCATGTTACCCCTAAACCTTTGTCCCTCAATTCTGAAGCTATGTCCCCTTGTTGGAATCTTCCCCACTCTCAAAGGGAAAAGCCTACCCACGTCAACTCTGTCCGTCCCTCTCAAAATTTTAAAAACCTCTATCAAGTCCCCTCTCAACCTTCTACGCTCCAAAGAATAAAGACCCAACCTATTCAACCTCTCTCTGTAGCCTAAGTGCTGAAACCCAGGCAACATTCTAGTAAATCTCCTCTGTACCCTCTCCATTTTGTCGACATCCTTCCTATAATTTGGCGACCAGAACTGCACACCATACTCCAGATTCGGCCTCACCAATGCCCTGTACAATTTCAACATTACATCCCAACTTCTATATTCGATGCTCTGATTTATAAAGGCAAGCATACCAAACGCCTTCTTCACCACCCTATCCACATGAGATTCCACCTTCAGGGAACAATGCACAGTTATTCCCAGATCCCTTTGTTCGACTGCATTCCTCAATTCCCTACCATTTACCCTGTACGTCCTATTTTGATTTGTCCTACCAAAATGCAGCACCTCACACTTATCAGCATTAAACTCCATCTGCCATCTTTCAGCCCACCCTTCCAAAAGGCCCAAGTCTCTCTGTAGACTTTGAAAATCTACCTCACTATCAACTACTCCACCTATCTTAGTATCATCTGCATATTTACTAATCCAATTTGCCACACCATCATCCAGATCATTAATGTAAATGACAAACAACAGTGGACCCAACACAGATCCTTGGGGCACTCCACTAGACACTGGCCTCCAACCTGACATACAATTGTCAACCGTTACCCTCTGGTATCTCCCATTCAGCCATTGTTGAATCCATCTTGCAACCTCACTATTAATACCCAACGATTTAACCTTCTTAATCAACCTTCCATGTGGAACCTTGTCAAATGCCTTACTGAAGTCCATATAGACAACATCCACAGCCTTGCCCTTATCAATTTCCCTGGTAACCTCTTCAAAAAATTCAAGAAGATTAGTCAAACATGACCTTCCAGGCACAAATCCATGTTGACTGTTTCTAATCAGGCCTTGATTATCCAAATAATTATATATATTGTCCCTAAGTATCTTTTCCATTAATTTTCCCACCACAGACGTCAAACTAATAGGTCTATAATTGCTAGGTTTACTTTTAGAACCTTTTTTAAACAAAGGCACAACATGCGCAATGCGCCAATCTTCCGGCACCATCCCTGTTTCTAATGACGTTTGAAATATTTCCGTCATTGCCCCTGCTATTTCTGCACTAACTTCCCTCAATGTCCTAGGGAATATCCTATCAGGACCTGGAGACTTATCCACTTTTATATTCTTCAAAAGTGTCCGTACCTCCTCTTCTTGAATCCTCCTAATTTCCATCACTACTCTACTTGTTTCGCTTACCTCACATAATTCAATATCCTTCTCCTCGGTAAATACCGAAGAAAAGAAATTGTTTAATATCTCCCCCATTTCTTCCGGCTCAGCACATAGCTGTCCACTCTGACTCTCTAATGGACCAATTTTATCCCTCACTATCCTTTTGCTATTGACATATCTGTAGAACCCCTTGGGGTTTACTTTTACATTACTTGCCAAAGCAGCCTCATATCTTTTTTTCGCTTTTCTAATTTCCTTTTTAAGATTCCTTTTACATTCTTTATATTCCTCAAAAACCTCATTTACTCCCTACCGCTTATATTTATTGTATATCTCCCTCTTTTTCCGAACCAAGTGTCCAATTTCCCTGGAAAACCACGGCTCTTTCAAATTATTATTCTTTCCTTTCCACCGAACAGGGACATAAAGACTCTGTACTCTCAAAATTTCACCTTTAAATATCCTCCATTTCTCTATTATATCCTTTTCATAAAACAACAATTTCCATTTCACTCCTTTTAAATCCTTTCTCATCTCCTCAAAATTAGCCTTTCTCCAATCCAAAATCTCAACCCTTGGTCCAGATTTGACCTTCTCCATAATGATATTGAAACTAATGGCATTATGATCACTAGACCCAAAGTGCTCCTCAACACATACCTCCGTCACCTGACCCATCTCATTTCCTAACAGGAGGTCCAACACTGCCCCTTCTCTGGTAGGCACCTCTACGTATTGCTGCAAAAAAACTATCCTGCACACATTTTACAAACTCCAAACCATCCAGCCCTTTAACAGAATGTGATTCCCAGTCTATATACGGAAAATTGAAATCACCCACAATCACCACTCTGTGCTTACTACTAATATCTGCTATCTCCTTACATATTTGCTCTTCCAATTCTCGTTCCCTATTTGGCGGTCTATAATACACCCCTATAAGTGTTGCTAAACCTTTCTCATTTCTGAGTTCCACCCAAACAGCCTCCTTAATCGAGCCTTCTAGTCTGTCCTGCCAAAGCACTGCTGTGATATCCTCCCTGACAAGCAATGCAACACCCCCACCTCTTGCCCCTCCGATTCTATCACATCTGAAACAATGAAATCCTGGAATATTTAATTGCCAATCGCAACCCTCCTGCAACCATGTTTCACTGATCGCCACAACATCATACTTCCAGATGTCAATCCAGGCTCTAAACTCATCCACCTTTCTTACAATGCTCCTAGCATTAAAATATACACATTTAAGGGACCCATCATTTCTTATTCTCAGTTTATTTCTTTTCCCTTCTTTCTCTCCTACATATTGGGTCTGAGTGTTTCCCTTTTCTGCCTCCTGCCTCACACACTGCCTATTAGCTATCTGTGTTTGAGTCCCTCCCCCCAACCGTACTAGTTTAAAGTCTCCGCAGTTATTTTAGCAAATCTCCCCGCCAGGATATTGGTCCCCCTCGGGTTCAGATGCAACCCGTCCTTTTTGTACAGGTCATACTTCCCCCAGAAGAGGTCCCAATGATCCAGAAACTTGAAACCCTGCTCCCTGCACCAGTTCCTCAGCCACGTATTTATCCTCCACCTCACTCCATTCCTATTCTCACTATCGCGTGGCACAGGCAGTAAGCCTGAGATTATTACTTTGGAAGTCCTTTTTTTTAACTCTCTTCCTAGCCCCCTGAATTCTCTTTTCAGGACCTCTTCCCTTATCCTACCTATATTGTTGGTACCTATATGTACCACGACCTCTGGCTCCTCTCCCTCCCCTTTCAGGATATCCTGGACACGCTCAGACACATCCCGGACACCGGCACCAGGGAGGCAAACCACCATCCGGGTCTCCCGACTGCATCCACAGAAACGCCTATCTGACCCCCTCACTATAGAGTCCCCTATTACTACTGCTCTCCTCTTCCTTTCCCTACCCTTCTGAGCAACAGGGCCGGACTCCTTGCCAGAGGCCCGGGCACCGTCGCTGCCCCCAGGTAGGCTGTCCCCCCCCAACAGTACTTAAACAGGAGTACTTATTTCCAAGGGGTACAGCCACCGGGGTACTCCCTAGTCCCTGCCTCTGTTCCTTGCCCCCCCTAGCAGTGACCCACTTGTCTACCTCCCGTGGTCTAGGAGTGACCACCTCCCTGTAACTCCTATCTATAACCTCCTCACTCTCCCTGATCAGACGGAGGTCATCAATCTGCCGCTCCAGGTTCCTAATACGGTCCCTTAGGAGCCCCATCTCGTCACACCTGGCGCAGATGTGGATGTCTGGAAGGCTATCAGACTCCCAGATTCCCCACATCTGACACCCAGAACAAAAAACTGCCCTGGCAGTCATACTCTCCAAACAAAGCCCCGCGCTCAGTTACTAAACCTACCGCCCGGCCGCTACTCCAACCGCTCCAACCGCCCACCCAAAAGAACTGAGTGATGTTATGGGGAGAAGGCAGGAGATGGGGTTCGGAGGGAGAGATAGATCAGCCATGAATCAATGGCGGAGTAGACTCGATGGGCCGAATGGCCTGAGTCTGCTCCAATCACTTGAATCCGGCCCACCGAGTCCGTGCCGACCAGCGATCGCCCTGTGCATTAACACTACCCTACACACACTAGGAGAAAATTTACAATTTTTACCAAAGCCAATGAAACCTACAAACCTGTACGTCTTGGGAGTGTGGGAGGAAACCGGAGCACCCGGAGAAAACCCACGCAGGTCCAAGGAGGGAACGTAGAAACTTCGTGCAGACAGCACCCGTAGTCAGGATTCAACCTGGGTCTCTGGCGCTGTAAGGCCGCAACTCTACCATCGCGCCACTGTACCGCCCCGAGTGGCGTTTTGGTGGCTTTTAGATGGGCACATGGATCTGCTGGGAATAGAGGGATGAGCTCCATGTGCAGGCAGATGAGATCAGTTTAAGTAGGCTTCGTGTTCAGCACAAACATTGTGGGCCGAACGGCCCCTTCCTGTGCTGCACTCTTCTGTGTTTTTAGTTCAGTTTAGAGAAACAGGCCCTTTCAGCCCACCGGGTCCGCGCCGACCAGCGATCCTCGTACATTAACATTTTATCCTACACCCACTCGGGACTATTTTTACATTTACATAGCCAATTAACCTACAAACCGGCACGTCTTTGGCGTGTGGGAGGAAACCGAAGATCTCTGAGAAAACCCACGCAGGTCACGGGGAGAACGTACAAACTCCTTACAGACGGCGCCCATAGTCGGGATCGAACCCGGGTCTCCGGCGCTGCATTCACTGTAAGGCAGCAACTCTACCGCTGCGCCACCGTGCCGCATTCTATGTCCCAATTCTTCAACCAAAGCATGCGACATAAAGGCAGCTTCAGCCACCTCCTTTGCTTTTGCACGGTTTGTTGTTGCTTTATTGATTTCCTTCCTTTCCCCTTGTTATCAAGTCTGTTCTCACGTCTGTTCCATTTTGTTTTCACTCTTGTACAATTTCTTTCTGCTCCTGAAGCCCTGTTGTCTTTTGAAGTTAACTGTGTTCCCCTCCCCTCAGAGACAGTGACTCCCAGTTCAAGTGTCCCTCAAGTTTGCAATGCTCCCTTCATTTAAAACTGCCAGGATGCAACAGAACAATCGGTTAAGCAGAGAACTCAACTCATTAGCTTTCTGTGATTACAGTATCTTATCCCTCTCAAAGGCCATTGTGGTTTATAAACTGGAACTATTACTTCTAGGCATTAATCCTCGTCGGACTATCCTGCAGGCCTACTGATAAAACCAGTACTGTAGAACAATGATAGTCAATGCTATCTTTAAAGAGTAGGAAGTGCAAAAGTCAGAAAAGCTCCAGTGAACATATTGAAATTTCAATTACCAGTCCGATTTCCCATGTGTAAAGAATGCTTACCCAATTAAAATTGAATATTACTGTGGATTTAGTCTTTCTGTAGGATAGACTTCAGAGATACAGTGCAGAAACAGGCCCTTCGGCCCGCCAGCGATCATCCCGTACACTAGCACTGTCCTACACTCTAGGTGACAATTTACAATTGGCAATAGACAATAGGTGCAGGAGTAGGCCATTCGGCCCTTCGAGCCAGCACCGCCATTCAATGTGATCATGGCTGATCATTCTCAATCAGTACCCCGTTCCTGCCTTCTCCCCATACCCCCTGACTCCGCTATCCTTAAGAGCTCTATCTAGCTCTCTCTTGAATGCATTCAGCGACGCGGCCTCCACTGCCTTCTGAGGAAGAGAATTCCACAGATTTACAACTCTCTGACTGAAAAGGTTTTTTCACATCTCCGTTCTAAATGGCCTACCCCTTGTTCTTAAACTGTGGCCCCTGGTTCTGGACTCCCCCAACATTGGGAACATGTTTCCTACCTCTAACGTGTCCAACCCCTTAATAATCTTATATCCACTCTCATCCTTGTAAATTACTGTGTATACAAGCCTAGCTGCTCCAGTCTTTCAACATACGACAGTCCCGCCATTCCGGGAATTAACCTAGTAAACCTACGCTGCACGCCCTCAATAGCAAATTTTCCCGAATCCAATTAACCTACAAACCTGTACGTCTTTACAATATGGGAGGAATACAGCACAGGAACTTGGGAACTTCGTCTCCCAATCTTTAAGGCAGAGAGTGATAGATTCTTGATTAGTACGGGTGTCAGGGGTTATGGGAAGAAGGCAAGATAATGGAGTTAGGAGGGAGAGATGGATCAGCCATGATTGAATGGCGGAGTAGACTTGATGGGCTGAATGGCCTAATTCTGCTCCTATCACTTATGACCTTATGAAACTGGAGCACCTGGAGAAAACACCTGCGGTGACGGGTAGAAAGTACAGCTCCCTCAGCCAGGATCGAACCCGGGTCTCTGGCGCTGTAAGGCTGCAACTCTACCGCTGCGCCACTGTCCTGATCCTAATCCATGTCCTAATTTAACCAAGTGAGGAAGAATGAAATCATCAGTTTTGGTCTCCTAATCGGAGGAAAGTCATTCTTGCCATAGAGGGAGTACAGAGAAGGTTCACCAGATTGATTCCTGGGATGGCAGGACTTTCATATGAAGAAGGACTGGATAGACTCGGCTTGTACTCACTGGAATTTAGAAGACTGAGGGGGGATCTTATAGAAACTTACAAAATTCTTAAGGGGTTGGACAGGCTAGATGCAGGAAGATTGTTCCAGATGTTGGGGAAGTCCAGAACAAGGGGGGTCACAGTTTACGGATAAGGGGGAAGTCTTTTAGGACCGAGATGAGAACGTTTTTTTTCACACAGAGTGGTGAATCTGTGGAATTCTCTGCCACAGAAGGTAGTTGAGGCCAGTTCATTGGCTATATTTAAGAGGGAGTTAGATGTGGCCCTTGTGGCTAAAGGGATCCGGGGGTATGGAGAGAAGGCAGGTACGGGATACTGAGTTGGATGATCAGCCATGATCATATTGAATGGCGGTGCAGGCTCGAAGGGCCGAATGACCTACTCCTGCACCTATTTTCTATGTTTCTATTGAAATATCCATGACCTGCCATGCTTTGTCCAACCCCTCCAATCTTTTAGCTTCCCCCCACCCCTACAATCATCCCGACCCAAAATGTCACCTATCCATGTGTTCTCCAGGGATAGTACTTGACCTGTTGAATTACTCCAGCGTTTTATGTCTTTTCTTGGTAAACCAGCATCTGCAGTTCCTTGTTTCTGCAAGAAGAAAAAAATCCATGATGCTTTCAATATTTGTGTTCCAGAAATTTCCATCACCTTGTGATTTTCATAAGAGGATTACCACATTCCACACTCTTAGCCTTGCGTCTCGGAAGCGTTATCATGTGTCTCCTTGGTCAGCCAAGGAGGAATGGTATTTAAGCCTTCAGTGGGTGGAAGGCCATTGTAAAATTGATGGAGAAAGGAGACTTGTGCCAAAGTCCGGCTTGTATGAATGCAGTAATCTGAATCTTGCATTTTCTTTGATCCCCAATACATAGAACATAGAACAGTACAGGAACAGGCCCTTATCATATCATATCATATATATACAGCCGGAAACAGGCCGTGCCGCCCAGCGATCCCCGTACACTAACACTATCCTACACCCACTAGGGACAATTTTTTAAAAACATTTACCCAGCCAATTAACCTACATACCTGTACGTCTTTGGAGTGTGGGAGGAAACCGAAGATCTCGGAGAAAACCCACGCAGGTCACGGGGAGAACGTACAAACTCCTTACAGTGCAGCACCCGTAGTCAGGATCGAACCTGAGTCTCCGGCGCTGCATTCGCTGTAAAGCAGCAACTCTACCGCTGCGCTACCGTGCCGCCCTTCATCCCGCAATGGCCACGCTGAACAGGATGCCAAGTTTAGTTTAGAGATACAGCTCGGAAACAGGCCCTTCGGCCCATCGAGTCCGCACCGACCAGCGATCCCCGCACACTGACACTATCCTACACACACTAGGGACAATTGACATTTATACCAAGTCAATTAACCTACAAACCTGTACGTCTTTGGAGTGTGGGAGGAAATGAAAGATCTCTGAGAAAACCCACGCACGTCATGGGAAGAATGTCCAAATTCCGTGCAGACAGCACCCATAGTCGGGATTGAAACCGGGACTCTGGCGCTGTAAGGCAGCAGGGCTATTGCTGCGCCACCGTGCCTCCCTCTAAACTAATCTCCTCTGTCTGCACGTGATCCATATCCCTGTATTCCCTGTATATCCCTGTACTCGTTCAAAAATAAACACAAAATGCTGGAGTACCTCAGCGGGTCAGGCAGCGTCTCTGGAGAGAAGGAATGGGTGACGTTTTCGGGTCGAGACCCTTCTTCAGACTGAGAGTCAGGGGAGAGAGAGACGAGAGACATGTGGAAGTTTAAGGTGTGGAAACGACAGCATTCTGCTGGATTGAAGCATTTTCAATGATAATCAATTCCAGTAGAGCTGCCCTTTAGCAGATTGAGTGGCTGGAACTTAAATGTTCAAGGGCTCTGTTTTAAGGGTGACAGCAAGATTTCAGCGTCAAATTGTTGTGTGAAATTACTGTTCCCTGAAGTGGAAACTGCAGTAAACTTTACAGCATTACTGCACAACGTGTTAATGAAGTACATCTATTGCGATCCTTCGTGAATCACAGTTAAATAATAGCGGTGTGTGTGGTCAGAGGATAGTGTGGCGTTATTAATTTTTTAGATTTAGAGATACAGCGTGGAAACAGGCCCTTCGGCCCACCGAGTCCGCGCCGCCCAGCGATCCCCGCACATTAACACTATCCGACACACACTAAGGACAATTTTTACCCAGTCAATTAACCTACATTACCTGTACGTCTTTGGAGTGTGGGAGGAAACCGAAGATCTCGGAGAAAACCCACGCAGGTCACGGGGAGAACGTACAAACTCCGTACAGACGGCGCCCGTAGTCAGGATCGAACCTGTGTCTCCGGCGCTGCATTCGCTGTAAGGCAGCAACTCTACCGCTGCACCACCGTGCCGCCGATATCTTTATTCATTGTTCTTTATCTCTCCACATCATCGGTCGTCCATATCTCTCGTTTCACTTATCCCTAACCAGTCCGAAGGAGGGTCTCGAGCCGAAAAGTCACCCATTCCTTCCCTCCAGAGACCCTGCTCGTCCCACAGAGTTACTCCAGCTTTTTTTGTGTCTATCTTCAGTTTAAACCAGCATCTGCAGTTCCATCCTCCACAGATCAAAGCGTTGCTGCGCATGGACGGTGTCACAGATTGATCAGCATGGAGGGCGGCACGATGGCTCAGCAGTAAACTTGCTGCCTTACAGCGCTAGAGACCCCAGTTCGATTCCGACTACGGGTGCTGTCTGTACGGAGTTTGCACGTTCTCCCCCGTGACCGCGAGGGTTTTCCCCGGGTGCTGTGCGACCGCACCTGGAGTACTGTGTGCAGTTTTGGTCTCCAAATTTGAGGAAGGATATTCTTGCTATCGAGGGCGTGCAGCGTAGGTTTACTAGGTTAATTCCCGGAATGGCGGGACTGTCATATGTTGAAAGACTGGAGCGACTGGGCTTGTATACACTGGAATTCAGAAGGATGAGAGGGGATCTTATCGAAACATATAAGATTATCAAGGGGTTGGACACGTTAGAGGCAGGAAACATGTTCCCAATGTTGGGGGAGTCCAGAACCAGGGGCCACAGTTTAAGAATAAGGGGTAGGCCATTTAGAACGGAGATGAGGAAAAACCTTTTCAGTCAGAGATTTGTAAATCTGTGGAATTCTCTGCCTCAGAAGGCAGTGGAGGCCAATTCTCTGAAAGCATTCAAGAGAGAGCTAAAATTAGATAGAGCTCTTAAGGATAGCAAAGTCTGGGGGTATGGGGAGGAGGCAGGAACGGGGTACTGATTGAGAATGATCAGCCATGATCACATTGAATGTTGGTGCTGCCTCGAAGGGCCGAATGGCCTACTCCTGCACCTATTGTCTATTGTCTATTGTCTATTGTCTATTGTCTATTGTCTATTGCTCCGGTTAATTGGCTTCAGTAAAAGTTGTAAATTGTCCCCAGTGTGTGTAGGATAATGCTAGTATATGGGGTGATTGCTGGTCGGCACGGACCCGGTGGGCCAAGGAACCTATTTCCCCACTGTATCTTTAAAGCCTATGGTTTCCTCCCACACTCCAGAGACAGACTTGTTTCGTCTTTGTTGTAAAGACATAATTGACTTCGGTAAAAGCTGTAAATTGTCTCAAGTGTGTAGGATAGTGTGTGGAGATCGCTGGTCGGTGCGGGCTCGGTGGGCTGAAGGGCCCTTTTCCGCGCTGTATCTCCAAACTAAACGTAACTAATCTGCGAAGATAGACACAAAAGGCTGGAGTAACTCAGCAGGTCAGGCAGCATCTCTGGAGAGAAGGAATGGGTGACGTTTCGGGTCGAGACCCTTCTTCAGACTGAGAGTCAGGGGAGAGTGAGAAACAGAGAAACTTAGAAAATAGGTGCAGGAGGAGGCCATTCGGCCCTTCGAGCCAGCACCACCATTCAATATGATCAGTCTGAAGAAGGGTCTCGACCCGAAACATCACCCATTCCTTCTCTCCCGAGATGCTGCCTGACCTGCTGAGTTACTCCAGCATTTTGTGAATAAATACCTTCGATTTGTACCAGCATCTGCAGTTATTTTCTTATACAATATGATCATGGCTGATCATCCAAAATCAGTACCCCGTTCCTGCTTTCTCCCCATATCCCTTGATTCCGTTAGCCCTAAGAGCTATATCTAACTCTCTCTTTAAAACATAGAGACACAGAGATATGGAAGGGTAAAGTGTGAAAAAACAGATCAAAATCTACGACCATTTTGAATTGGCCTCGGGGACCGAAGTCTACCGCGGGGAGAGTGAGGCCATGGTCTTTGTTATGTGACTGACCTGACTGAGCCTCTGTTTGCTCCACTGCCAGGTGCGACTCTCTGAAGGCGCTGGGACTCTACTTCAGTGGAGCTGGAGAATGTGGTGAGGATTATCTGGAGCAAGATATTGCAGAGCTTCGTTGATAGATCATGGCTGATCATCCAGCTCAGTAACCAGTACCTGACTTCTCTCCATACCCCCTGATCCCTTTAGCCACAAGGGCCACATCTAACTCCCTCTTAAATATATCCAATGAACTGGCCTCAATTACCTTCTGTGGCAGAGAATTCCACAGACTCACCACTCTGTGTGAAGAAATGTTTTCTCATCGTGGTCCTAAAAGACTTCCCCCTTTTCCTTAAGCTGTGACCCCTGGTTCTGGACTTCCCCAACATCGGGAACAATCTTCCCGCATCTAGCCTCTCCAACCCCTTAAGAATTTTATACGTTTCTATAAGATCCCCCCTCAGTCTTCTAAATTCCAGCGAGTACAAGCCCAGTCTATCCAATCTTTCTTCATATGAAAGTCATGCCATCCCAGGCAACTGTTCTTTATCCTGGTGGTCACAGTTTCTAGACTCCTTTGCTTCCTTCCTGATGGTAGTGTGGGTCTTTGATGCTGCCGGCTGCCTTTTTGAGGCAGAGCCTACTGTAGGTCCCTTCGATGATGGGACAGTCAGCGCCCGTGATGGACTGAGTGGAGTCCACCACTTCTCGCAATCCCCTTCACCGCTGGGCCCTTGAGAGGGGTCCAAAAAGGATTCCTCAAGAAAAGCACTGACCGTTAAAATCATAAAATGGGCTGTTAGCTGCATTTATATTTAGAGTTCTGAATTGTAGGGAGGAACCAAGACAGTTGTACCGGGCCCTGGTGATACCGCACCTGGAGTACTGTGTGCAGTTGTACCGGGCCCTGGTGAGACCGCACCTGGAGTACTGTGTGCAGTTTTGGTCTCCAAATTTGAAGAAGGATATTCTTGCTATTGAGGGCGTGCAGCGTAGGTTCACTAGGTTAATTCCCGGAATGGCGG